>NC_081827.1:192146662-192310061 GCF_030867095.1 Alligator mississippiensis | reverse complement strand
TCTGCAAACTTGGACAGAGTACATTTCACTCCCTCGTCCAAGTCACTGATGAAGACATTAAAGAGTATCGGTCCAAGGACCGAGCCCTGCGGGACCCCACTGCCCACACCCTTCCAGGTCGAAACCGACCCATCCACCACGACTCTCTGGGTGCAACCCTCCAGCCAATTCGCCACCCACCGGACTGTGTAGTCATCCAAGTCACAGCCTCTTAACTTGTTCACCAGTATGGGGTGGGATACCGTATCGAAGGCCTTCCTGAAATCTAAGTATACGACATCCACCCCTCCTCCTGTGTCCAGGTGTTTCATAACCTGGTCATAAAAAGAAACTAGATTGGTCAGGCACGATCTGCCTGCCACGAACCTGTGCTGATTTCCCCTCAGCATAATTTGTCCTGCCGGGCTCTCACAAATGTGAGCCTTGATAATTTTTTCAAAGACTTTGCCAAGGATGGAGGTGAGACTGACAGATCTATAGTTGCCCGGGTCCTCCTTCCTCCCCTTTTTGAAAATGGGGACCACGTTGGCCCTTTTCCAGTCCTCCGGGACTTGGCCTGTGCGCCACGAGCTTTCAAATATTCCCGCCAGTGGCTCTGCAATGATGTCGGCCAGTGCCTTCAGCTCCCTCGGATGGAGCTCATCCGGGCCTGCCGACTTAAAGGCATCCAGTTCTTCCAAATGACTCTGCACCATTTCAGGATCTACGCATGGAAGTCTGGCGCCTTGCTGCTGCCTCTTTACAACCCCAGTGAGAGACTTGTCGTGCCCCTCGCTTAGGAACACTGAGGCAAAGAACCCGTTGAGGAGTTCAGCCTTGTCCCCCCGTCTGTCACCAATTGTTTCTGCCCATTTAGCAGGGGTCCTGTTCCTCCCTGGGCCTTCCTTTTACTCCCTATATATCTAAAAAACAATTTCTTGTTGTCTTTTACTTGGGTTGCCATCCTCAGCTCCATGGTAGCTTTGACCCGTCTAACTGCCTCCCTACAAGCACGAGCAGAGGAGGTATATTCATCTTTGGTGATCTCTCCCTGTTTCCACTTTTTATGTGCTCCCCTTTTGGCCCTTAGGCTGCTCTGGATTTCTCTGGTCAGCCAGGGAAGCCTCCTGGCCCCTTTCCCTCTTTTGCCTCGCTCGGGGATCGTCTTGCTTTGTGCCCGAAGGATCGTTTCCTTAAGGCACAGCCACCCTTCTTGGGCTTCCATCTCTTCAAATCTCCTACTCTGCAGTGCGTCCTTGACTAATCGCCTGAGTTCATTGAGATCAGCTTTCCTAAAGTCTAGCACTTTCACCCTACTAGTTACCTTACCCACTCGCCGTCTTATGGTGAATTCTATTATTAGGTGATCACTGTCCCCCAGATGGCTACCGATCTGGAGGTCCGCTACCATGTCATCCCCCTTTGCCAATACCAGATCCAGTATGGCATTTCCCCTAGTGGGACCGTGTACCTCCTGAGTCAGGTGGAGGTCCTGTACACAGGTTAGAAACCTGTGTGAGAGGTGGGACTTTGCTGTCTGTGACTCCCAGCAGATGTCCGGGTAGTTTAGGTCCCCCATGACTACCGCCTCTTTAGCTTTTATGGTCTCCGAGATTTTGCCTCAGGAGCCCCGAATCTCTTTCTTCCCCTTGATGTGGGGGTCTGTAGCAGACCCCTACCACCAAATCCCTTTCTCCTTGCCCCCCATGTAGCCTAACCCACAATCCTTCTACTTCCTCATCCTTGGATTCTGTCTTGATGAGGGTTGATGTATATTGCTCACTGACATAGAGCGCAACCCCTCCCCCTTTCTTCCCCACCCTATCCTTTCTGTACAATCTATAGCCCTCAATATGTACCACCCAGTCATGGGATGAGTCCCACCAGGTTTCCATTAGCCCTACTAAGTCATAGGTGTTTAGTGCAAGCAGGAGCGCTAGTTCATCCTGCTTGTTCCCCATGCTCCTAGCATTAGTATATAGGCACTTGAGCCCTGTGACTGGTGCCTTTGCTGCCCCCCCGCTCCGAGTCCCAAGGGGCCCTTTGATTCTTACCTTCTCATTTCTTACCTGTGCCATAGTGCTGGCCTCCGCATGGCTTTCAGGTTCCCAATGCTCTCTTTCTTCAGGCTAAAGTTAGTCCCAAATCAGTCCATGCACAGAGTTAATGCGCCTTAACATGTCTATACATGTGTTAATGAGCTTTAGCTATACGTGCCTAAATTCGATACCTGCAAAAGCAGGTATCAAATTTAGGCACAAATAGCCTAAAATTGCCATTTTTTAAGGCACATTAAGGGCGTGCACATGTAGATGCGCACCATTAATGTGCCTTAAATAGAGCTAAAGTGCCTTAAAGCGGCATGCGTAGATGTGCCCAATATAAACTGCTTGTGCCAGGGACTTTGTCTTTTGCTTGTCCATGAAATGCTAGTATTGTTGATATGCATATACAGTGTTGATTGAGGCGGTATAAGGATCTACATGGACAGTACAAATAACAGGATTCCATAAATTAAAATGAGTAGATCTCTATGATTATGATACAGTATGAAAAGAAATATATACTCGGAGTAATATCTAATTTACCAGTACGGCTGGCTACATCAATCTCATCTAAGGAAAATTCCTGAAAAGCCCATCTTTCTCTGAAGTATTACTGCTTTAAAGCCAGATTTAAAAGACAGAGAGAGAGAGAGAGGGACTGCTAGATGTGTCAAACAGGCCTTCGGTAGATTAAGTACTGTCACGGCGGAGTCCTGCAGGAGGGCCGTGATCTCCTTAGGCCCCCTCTCTGTGCCTATTCGGCCCAAGGGCACCTTCTATTCTCGCCCGCCATGTCTTGGTCTTAAGTTAAGTTGGGAGGCTGCCTTACGTCTCCTAGGCACGGTTAACTGGGACCTCCGTCCCCGTGTTCTCCCGGACCCACTGGGGTCTCATTGTACACTGGGTGCGTTCCAGGCACCCTAGTCTTATGGGCTACGCGTGGCTCCTACCAACCCCTAATACCACGCCCCAAGCCTCGCAGATGGGACAGACGTTGTCCAGTCAAAATACACACCCACTTTCTCGGGTCCTCCTCTGTAATCTAGCCCGCTCTAGGGCCTTCTCCGTAGGTCTCTATGCTAGTGCCCCTTCCTGGGCTGTCACTGTGCCCACTCCGGGCTCTCTCTAATACAGTGCCCCTCACTGGGACTCTTAGTAACCCCGCCCCTCTCTTGGGACTCTTAAGGCCCACTCTGGGCCTTCTCTAAAATAATCTAGTCCACTTTGGGACGTCCTCTCGAGCCACCAGTCTTTTAGGCCCACCGCACTGCTAACCTCTCGTTTGCCGGGTGCACTGTGCTGCTATCCCCTTTTCCTGGGGACCACCGCAGCACCGCCCTTCTCCTGGGGCGCTGTACTGCTAACCCCTTTCGTCTGGGTCCACCGCAGCACCCTGCCCCTGTCCTGGGTTTTCCATAGTGCTAGCCTGTTACCGGGTTAGCTACGCCCATCCTGGGCTTCTCAATGTCGCCGCCCTTGGGCCTCTCAAACATTGCCCCTCTTTGGCCTTGAAATGGTCCCCCCTTCTCTGGGACCTTCCGGGCCCCCGCTGGGCTCCTTAATAATACCGCCCCCTGTTTGGGGCTCTCTATGTCCTCCCTGGGGTTCCTACTAAAATCGCCCCTCTCTCTGGGACTTGCTGTGCCCACACTGGGCTCTTTAAATGCCCCTCTCTGGGCTAGGGGTCTACACACCCCGTAAGTTGCGCCCCTACTGGCGTTGGGGTCCTCACACTCCTGTGAGCCCCCCCTATGAGTACTGCGCCCTCCCTGGTGCTAGGGCCCCCACACCACTGTGGGTCCCTTTATGAGGATAACGCACCCTCTTGGCGCTAGGGCCCCACCCCTCTGGGGTCCCTACAAGGCCTCCTCCAACCCCTTATAGCCTCACCCAAACCACCAGTATAATACAAACGCTAAAGCAAACACCAGCCTCCTGGCTATAACCAAAACACAAGGCACTAGGCCATAACCACATAAGCCTCCTGGCTGTAATTTAACATCATTGCTCTAGCCTCTGGAGCTCTCACGAGCTATACTTGCTGTTAAGCTTTTCCTCCCATCCTAACTGCAGGAGCCCGAGCCCGAGCCCGAGCCCGAGCCCGAGCCCGAGCCCCTGCCCCTGCCCCTGCCCCTGCCCCTGCCCCTGCCCCTGCCCCTGCCCCTGCCCCTGCCCCTGCCCCTGCCCCTGCCCCTGCCCCTGCCCCTGCCCCTCTGGCTGCTGGCAGGGAACTGCCAGCCTGGCCTTGGCTCTAGGCTTTATAAGAGCCAGGCCCTGCCCCCTCAGGATCAGCTGACTCTCATTAGTTGCCCTGGCAACCTGTAGCTGTGCTCATTGTCTCTGCTAAGGCTTTTCCCCAGCAGTTCTCCCCTCTCTAAGAGCGGGGCAGCGAGGTGCGCCGCGACAAGTACTAATATCAAGAGCCTATTTTTGGGGGGGAATAGAGCACACTTTTGAACTTAAGATAAGATGGCCTCCCTTTATTACCTGAATATATTGGTATAGCATGTGAAAAGACTGTTAAAGAAAAATATAAAAATAAATAATAAAAGGATCTAATGAACAGAATTTATCTGAATGATCTAAAATAAATAACTAGCTGAATGTTGGTACAGGGAATTTCAGCTTGGCACTTGTGCACACTTGAGCAGAAAAACGATCTAGTCTTAAAAGATTTTCAAGCGGTGGCTTAAGACATCATATATAATAATTCTTAAAGAAGGGCCTGAACTTCGAGATACAAATCTGGGCATGAAGTTGTATGAAGTTCAGAAATGTTTGGAGACAGAGGACTGTCACAAATTGAAATATACAAGAGCTAGGAAGTACACTTTGAATTCCTGGTTATTTCCTAAGGAAAACATGCTAGTCATAGCTTGGTGAACTTAGACTATTACACTGAGGAGAAGGTATCTACCCAGGCTGAATTTATGCAGCCTTTGCTGAAATACCTAACAGCCCCTTAACTATGCATCTTCATGAGCTGATATATCCAAGTTCAATGTCTATCATTGGAGAAGATGCGATCAAAAAAACAAATACCTGGAAAGACCAATTAACTTGATTATGTGTTGCCCATATACTATTAAAGGAATAGGATTTATTCTTAGTTTGATGGTTCTAGCAAAATTATTGTGACAAAAGAAGGCTTCTCCAGTACTGTTTCATTAAGAGTATTGTATTAAAATCTGGTGCCAACCAAATGGCTTCTGAATCATTGTCAACACAAACAGCCTATAGATATGCTGGGAAAAAACAATGTTCCAAATGTAATTTTATTTTGTATTCTCTTTTGCAATATTTTGTACTATTAGCATCAGACATAGTATTTTTTCAGTGGAGAGAAATGTAGCCTCCAAATTGTTAAGTGTATATACCTCCTCAAAGCAGCATACTATATCAGCCAGCCAGAAACCTTATCCTACCTGACATCTCTAGTTCATTCCAGCTTTGAAGCAAGATTGAATTGCCTGTTCCTCTTTCCTCGGTCTGACTTGGAAGGTTGCACCTTTGCTACATGTCAGAAGAAATGAGGGAGGTTGGTAAAGCCTGAGAAGACATGCAGGCAAACAGGAAGCAGCTGGGAGGAGAAGAGTTACTTCAACTCCATAACATTTAGGGTCAGGGTTCTTTATATTGTATGGATACAATATCTTTTCCTACCTGGGCTTGGATGTTGTGGTTGCCTGTTGCTTTCCATTCATAGGAAGTACTGATGAATACAGGCATGAATATTCATGAAACTCTGTTCTTGTATTACCACAGCATCCAAATTTCAGCATATTATTTCAGTGATTTATTATCTTTCAGTGTAAAATGAACTTCCATTTTAGCAGTTTGCAGTTTAAATGAATTTCACGGGGTGTTAGAAAATTTAGATTAATTTGTGGAATGTATATTATTCTATTTTAGGCATGAACATTTTACTTAGCAAAAAAAGATGTGAAGATGGGAAGGTACGCATTCTAAGTATTGTGGCATGCCTTTCATGCACCCAGCTGAAGCCAATTTATGGATCTCTTGCAAGAATTTAAATACATGTATATTCAAAGCTGAAAGAAAAATAGATGCTTAGCTTACTGTAATGGGGTCTGCTTTTTGTAAACTATGTGCGGTAAAGCCAGAACTACTAGGTTAGCATGAATATGAAACTTTCTAAGGATTTTAAAGGATGGAAAGACATCTTGAAGTAAACCTAGATTCACTCAAAATTAATAAATACAGCATGAATAGACTTATATTAGCTATTAAGAGGCCTTTAGGCTAGCGGTCAGCAATGTTTTCTGGCAGCAGGTTGCAATGACCCAGTTTGAGTCAAAGAGTTGCCACCACTTTTGCTTCTTCTTTTTCCTGCCTCCTGGCTGCATGGCAGCACAGGGAAAGACCCAGCCACGTGGCCACCCAGCCACTGGCCCATGGGGCGGCTGAAGCCAAACACCACCAAAGCCCCAGCTCTGTGGGCTAAATCCAGTGGGTTGGCCCTTGAGATGTGTGTTGCCAACCCCTACTTTATGCATTTTGATTTAGAGTAAAGTGTCAGAATGAAATGTCCCAAAGAGAAAATTGGCAATTTGGCAGTCATTAGTGCATTTCTGATTCAATATTTGTTCCACATTAGATTTTAGCTTTCAGTAAATATTAATGATTAACCCTTTTATCCTGCTCTGAATTATACTTGACCATTTGGAAAATTGCCTAGTGCTTCACTGGTACACTGATAAAATTAATATTATTGTTGTCACTTAAGGTCAGGAAACTTGACTCTTTTTAACTGTATATTAAATAAATGACAGCATTTCTAACTTTTCAAGATTTTACACACACACACACACACACACACTTTTTGAACTTAGTAGCAGCTAAAAGAAGCTTTGGTACAGTGATCAGTTACTGTCACTACTGTTTCATTTACATACAACTGTAACAGAAAACCATTAATCATACTGTGTAAGCTTGAGAAATATGTGGAAACATGAATATAAATGCAACAGCTTCAAAATGCATAACATGGCAGGCTCTGATGGTCATTTTGTTTCTTAGGAGTGAAGTAATAATTGGGTTGGCAAAGATTCTGGCATTGCCTTTTTCTCCACACAAGAACTCCTGTTTTTAATTGTAATGCAAAACATCAACATCACATGGATTATTCATATTCAAAAGTTAGCATTTTAGTAATTTTTTTCCAAAGCTGTTTTTATTGCTGGATATCTAGAGGAACTTAATGCTTCATAAAAACTTCTGCTTTAAATGAGAGAGATTTTTCTAAACACAGTTTTTATTAAAAGGATATTGTGGGCAATCCAGGATAAATTAGAAACTTTCTCATATAAAATGTTATTGGCATTCTTACCATCAAGTTGGTTTCAAGAGCTTAAATAGACAGTACATGACACAATTAAGAGTTTAATTGGGAATAATAGGAAGCTTGGCATGTTTATGGTTTTCATCTTCCTTGCTACTTACTCTTATACTGTATAAGGCTTACCTTGTTGTTACCTTAACAACTGTTTACATTGTCTTAATATTACCTATTATTTTTTATTAATAAAAGTATAAAATAAAAAGGCAGTAAAATAGAAACTGTCTATATTCCAACTGTAAATAGTATTATTTCAACCATTCATATAATAGATCTTTTTATAATATCAGTTAATTATTTGTGATTTTGTTATATATATGTGTTGAATATTTGGGTTTTTGTAGGTAAAATGTATACAATAACTAGTTTTAGGTCCTTGGTTTTATACTATGCTAGAAATGAAAAGTTCCTAATCAAAATACATCCTAGAATTTCACTAGATAAAAACTCCCTCCCTTACAGCTACGACTCCCTATTTTACTTGTTTGCCTCTTTTCTGTTGCTTTGAAAAAGATGTAATTTGGTGTCATGCCCACGAACTAAAGCTAACAGTACACAACTGGAATGAAAAATGTTTTGGCAAGTGCTTGTGAATTTATCAGCTTCACCAAAGCACCTTACCCCTAATCTGTAATAGCACCCCTTGCTCCAGTACTGGGGCTATAGCCCAGAGGTAAATAAGTACAGACTATTTGCTTTATCCCATTCTTCTCGTTAGTGGGCCTAGAAACAAAACTCAATGATTGGAAATTAAATAGGAGTTCAAGTTCAGAGAGCACAGTATACATAGTTTGTTTAGATAGCTAATAGTCAGAATTCTAGATATCACAATTCTGTAACTTGGTAGCATATACACCTCTTTTATAAACTATAAGAGAAAAGTCTCAACCCCATACTTTTAATCATGAGTTTCATGTTTTTCTAAAATTGTCTGTCTTTCTGTGTCCAGAGCCTAAAAGCATGACATGCAGCATACTATAATCTAAAGAAAGATGTTTTTTGTTTTTACAGAAATTTGAGAGTCTTGATGTCACTATAGGATTTGAACCAAAGCCTGTTATAAAGATAGAAGCAATTCTTCCACTGTTCTTGAACCAGGCCCATAATTGGCCTTTGTTACAGGCATGCAAATGCTAGTTGAAATGTTAGATGAACACTGCTGATTTATGATCTGTACAAAGTGTTCAGAGTCTCAGATTTTCTGTTTGTTTACAGTTTCCCTACTAAGTTATAACAGTGGAAGGCTGTATGCCCATGCTGAATACAGAAATTAACTCTATTGTGACAGTGGAGATGCACAAGCAGACATCTGCTAGCAGTTCCAGAAATATTGTTCTAATATTTTTCATTTTGGGAGTATCAGCAAAGTGTGTGTGCGTGTCTCTCTCTCTCTCTCTGGGTACAGACAGAAGTAAAGCTCCCTGCTGTAACAGAACACTTTGCAGGAAGCATTCTGAGTCACAGTGATCCCCTGGATCAAACAGAAGTTCACTGTTGGTTTCAGGGGGGAGGGTAATCTAGCTGCTGGCTGCAAGCCTGCAGCTGGTTTCCCCTCGCAATGGCCCTTGCTCCCTGCCAGGTTGCAAAGTTTTTGGAACAGGAGCAGGGAAAGGGAGCTTTTAATGAAGCTTGTACATTCTAGGGGTTTCCCAGCCAGTGCTCAGGGGGCTCCAATACACTTACCTCACCTCACCTCCCCTCCCCTCCCAGCGGGGGCTGAAAACCCCACAGACAGAACTCCCCCCACTCCCTTCCCACCTCCCATTCTGAAAACAGTGACGGGCTGGGAAGCAGTGCAGACAGAAGTGAAGATGCTCTGTTTTGAAATGTCTTCATCTGGCCTCTCATGCAATCAAGGTTCAGATTTTCACCAGATTGGCCATTTTTGAAGCTGTCTGCAGCTGTGAACTTCTGTTTGGTCGCAGCTATAGATCACTATGGAAAAGGCTTACCTGAGGAGATGGGGAGGTGGCAGGACACCACACTGGGAGCTGATCGTGGCAAAAGTGAAGGGAAGCAGTGGCAATGACTGGAGTACAGCTGGACCCAGCAGGGTCAGGATCCTGATGCAGCAGATGGACAGCAGGTACAAAACCCAGGGAGGAGGCAATGCTGGGGGATGGAACGCTGCTGAGGCCGGATGCCATGTAGGCCCAGAAAGGGGAGGCCGTAGGGGACTTTCGGCAAAGAAACATCACCATTAGCCTGCGGCTGAAGACTCTGAGAGACCAAACACCAAGAAGGTTCAGATCATCAACCTCAATGACACAAATGACAAGATTGTGGTTGGTGGTAGGCAGGGTGTAGGGGAGATTGAGTCCCAAGAAGAAGGAACAACGGGAATGACCAAGAGAAGGCACCAGGGGAGGTAGGACCAAACATCGTTTTCCCAATATAAACATTACCATCATCAAAGATGTGGCAGGTGAGACCCCTGGGGGACTGACCCGAAGTCACCCCAGTAATCAGGCTGTAGCACCCAAAGAGCCATGGTGAGGTTCGAGAAGAACCCACACACACGATGTTCAGGGTAAAGGCATGGGAGGTTACAACCACTTTCTGTGGCCAGATTTGGGCAAAAATGATCACTTCTGTCTGCACCCTTTCTCTCTCTGTGTTTTAAAACTATATTTTACCAAAGAAAAGTTAGTTTATTTTTATCTTTCTCTGAGAAAGCAGTTGGTCTTTCTCTCTTGAGTATAAGTCTTCTTTAATGTCAGTTTGGTTATACTTCCTTAAATTACATCTTAGGTGAAAGGAATAAAAAGATCTAAATAGCATTTGTTTTTTCCTGTCTTATTATTTAGAGCAACTGACCCATTCTGACACAATGATTGATTTGACTTGTGTAAAATCTTATGTTACCCAATAAGTTCTAATGATGACTAATTTTTTGTTAATCTCATAGTCTTTGAATGCTATTGAGGCAGCTTCTAATTCCCTGCAATGTCATTGAAGAGGTTATACCACTTCTGATATAACTTCTGAAAAGCTGTCTTGAAGGTCCTTGAGTGACATAAATTGAAGAAAGCATGAAACAGTTTCTATTCTGGTGGCCTGGTTTGGCATATTCTTGATTCTGGCATTGAGATTTGACATGCTGACTCTTCTCCAAGAGTGTTAAATCTTTTGATTGTGAGTTGTCCATGAGGCATTCTTTGTATTGTTCACAGCTTCAGCAAATACATCCTTGATTGAGCATGAGTTGGTTTGCCAAGTACCATCTCTCTCCTGCAGGCTGGCTGCCATCTGTGCCTTTACAGAAGCATTCGCATCCCGTTTCTTTTAATGAAGCTTGTGCATATTGGAATTTGTGCTAGAATAATTTCTATTTAGTGGAGGTAAGTACTCATGCACATTGAACTGTCCACAAGAAAAACATGCCAAGAGACCCATAAAGAAAGGTTTGTAATTGTGAAAAACCCAGCTATAAAATGTCTGAGATACTGGAATGACTTATTTCATATTGAACAATGAAAGGTCTTGGTCATGGTAGTTTTAATGCTCCATAATTGTATGAGTGGTAAATTTGGACCTCCCATAGAAGTTCATGGGAAGAGCTTGTATCAAATGCTATTCTGAATTTACTTATGAAAGATCATTTGTGTTCTTTTAACAAATTTAGCTAAGTGATTATTGTGAAGAAGAAAGAATAAACATTGGATATATCTCTATAAAATACAACCAGATAATAGGAACACTGATGAAATAGCTTACATACAGTTGTCTATAAAATGGCTTTTTCCAAGGTAAAGCAGTTTTATATCTAAGGCCAGAAATCAAGAAGGCATCTATATTCAGAACAGTACCTATGTGTGTGCTTAATAATGGGGCCTGGGTTTTAACACCTAATAGAGATGTGAATTCATACCTAGGAGTTATGAAACTTAATGAATGTTTTTGAAGCACTTTGAGATAGAAGCCCTATATAGGTACAAAGAAATATTAAGACCATTTCCTTGAAAGGACTGTCCTTTCTGGTAGTAACCTTAAAAGAGAAGTTTTTATTTTTGGAAGAATCAACAATCTTGAAGGCGCATAAAAGTTAATTTGTTTGTTTGAAATACAAGGTGACAAATTGTGCCAAGACAATGCCAAGTACAAAATTTATTTTGTCTGGTGTATACATATTCTGTGTGGTAGACTTAAGACCACTGAATTCTGAAATTATTCCAGAGACCATTTTGTAGAGTTTAATATTAAATCTCCACAGCATGTCTGTAGGGAACAGAATTAGAGAGAGAAATGTTGCTGTCTCCAAATTACTATGGAAATTAGATGAGAAAGGGGTGCAGCTACTGATAAAAGAATATTAGCTCTTTCTGGGCCAATTACTGAAGAATTCACTGGGGAAAAATTCTCTTCTCAAAGAGCGTATAATCCTTATTCTATCAAAGGGCCTTATTACACAGTAGTTTGGGCAGCTCCTGGAGCTCTTAATACTTAGACTGTCCCCACACTAACACCTGAAACTATTTTTAAGCACTTGAAGTGATGCCACTCCAGGGCAGGATTATCTCTGATTGGTGTTACCCAGCTCATGTTACACTAAGGTGTGGTCACTCTAGGCTACACTTTAGTGTAAACACTTCACCTGGCCACTTTCCTTTGCTGGCCCACATCAGGCCCATTGCCTTCTCCAAATCCCAACTCGCTGTCCTATACCACCTTCCTTGTAGCTGCCTGCACAAGGAAGGGTTAACCTGCTTGCCCAGCTGTGGCTGCTTTCTGAGTGGGCTCAGCTGGGAGAAGAGCAGCAGCCTGGCAGTGGTGTCAGCGGGGCAGGAAAGTTAACCCTTCCTTGTCTGCTTCCCTAGGACAGTCAGTGTGGGCAGCCACAAGTAAGTGGGGAGGGGGTGCCCCAGGGTTGGCGGGGGCAGCGTGGAACCCCAAGGGGCAGGGGGTAGCCCAGAAGGGTGGGGGGGAAGGAATGGATTCCTACCTTTCAGTCCTCCAGGCCCCTGCTGGCCTGAAGTGTAACTGCTCCAAACTTGAGCTAGCACTAGCACTAGCACTGATCAACATTTGTGCAACTCACAATGTGTAAGGTATAACAAGGCCCAAACTCAGTGACAAAATTCCCTGTGATGTCAGTAGAACCATGACAGTAGTCCAGGGCTGCCAGAACTCTCATGAGCTGAAAGCCTCCAGGGAGAGCTGTAGGGAGGAGAGGAAGGGAGTAGTTCTTCTAAACAGGAAGCTGTGCTATATGGTATGCAGTAAGCGCTTCTCCTCCCTCTGTAAAGAAGATTTATAGTACCAGAATATGGGGTTGGGGTATGTATTTATGGTTCTCTATCTACCTCCTTCCTTCCCTTCTCTCCCTTTCCCACCCACCGAGCCTTTTGCTTTGAGCCCTACATTCAGTAATGGTAACTGACAGCCACAAGCTTTTGGGGCTATCATAGACTTCATCTGGATGGATCCTATATGTTTTAACTACAAACCTATTGCCTTGTAGATTCAGACACATACACAGTTACTGGCAGGAGTGTTGTCACAAGACTAGTGTCATAATTAGAAGTCCAGTTCCATACACGCAGAAATCAAGTAAAGTAGTTATAAATAAGGAAAGAAATGCATGTTTTATCCGTATCCTTTCTAACGCAGAATTACTAATCTTTCTCACCCTTTTCTTGAATTCAGTTTTGCCATCATGTATGCAGACAAAGAGAACCATTTCAACAGTTTCCTAAATTAAACATGCAGCTTGCTCAGGGTATAAATAGCCCTACAGATTTAAACTCTGCAATGTTGGCATGCCTTCAGGTGAATGAAACAGAAGAGTGATTTTTATGCTACTTTAAATATTTGTAGTTTTAATACAAAAATATTGTTATGAAAGATGGATTAAATGAGTGCCTGGCTATGAGAACATACCAGCTACAGTTCAGCAGAATTATTACTATAGTTATAGTCATGCCTGGTGGTGTGACTATTGCTTGAACAAGTGATGACATGTAATGTGGAATAAGATTCAGTTTGCTCCTCTTTGCTGTTTTGCTCTCTACTGCAAACAGGAGTAAACATTTGTATTGGTAAAATGGATTGCTCTCTGAAATACATACAACAGAGCAGATCTATTGAGTAAGGGATCATTTTTGTGTCCATGGTAAACTTACTGCTACTCTCTTTCTTACATACTTGGTGTTATTTTAAGGTAAATTTTATTTGTTTAATTTTGTATTGTCAGTATCTATGCAAGTAGTTGCTTTTATATAGATCTTATAGTCTTATGTACATACCCTGCTGATAATTTTCATCTGTATATATTAGTTTGTCCCCACTTGGGACACATTTCTGTGAATTGCTGATTGAGCACATTTAAATGGTGTCAATCAGAAGGATGTACATGGCACTTTGGTTCTGTTCTCAGGGTAGATGGAGGGGGTATCAATAATTGTAGGGGGCCTAAATTTATAAATTTAGTGAGAAAACATGTCTTTGTCTTCTCTGCAGCATCACTACAGTTTTCTATGTTTGGCAGGACACTTCTTTCTTCTTTCTCTTTTTTAAAGATATGATAGAATTTAATGTTTTTGGAGTTGTGTTTGTGAAGAATGCTTGTGAAGTTGTGAGTTTGACACCCCTGATCTAAACTAATTTGGTCCCATGGGTCAGATGAGTGGTGCAGGCCTGGTCTATGGCAGGTCTGTGGCCCTGCAGGCCATGTAGGGCCTAAAGCTACATTCTTCCCTTCTCCCCCACCGCATAGCAGGCAGGATCCAGCTGCCTATTTGCTCTGGGACTTCAGCATCTGCTCTGGGACCTCCATCAGGCAAGCTGGAGAGGACACTGTATGTGGTTTATGTCTCCTACTGGCCTGAGTGGGTTCCATGGGCTCTGGATCTGGCATATGGGGATGGGTATCAGACAGGCCTCAGCATGGGCTGAATGATGTGGCTCTGCAAGTCATATCCAGCCTGTGGGCTGTATGTTTGATACCCTTGGTTTAGATGGATATTTTATGTTTACTACTGAACATGCAGCAAATTGAGTTTAAAGGGATGCCAGAGTGAAAACATGGATAGTCTTAAAAACAAATGCTCTCTCAGGTTTCCTTTATTGAGGAGGGAGATGTTTTCTGCTTCCTTTTTATCATATTTGTTTGCTACTTTTGACGTTTTCTGGTCTCCACTTTCATTGGCTTGTGAGATGCAGATAACACATTAATTAAATTACAGTGTTCACTTGTCTAAAAGCTGATGCAGACCATGGGTAGATGTTTTATTCCTGAAGTGGATTAAGACCCTGATTGAATTCCCAATCAAATCAACAGAAAAAATAACTCCTGCTGATTTCGGTAGAAATTGGATTAGGTCCTACAGCCTGAAGGCTTTATTCAGGGCTCAGCCAGCAAATCTTTATGCACAAGAGAAAACATACTCACATGCATAGGTGCCGAGTATGTGGGGGCCTGAGGGCCCTGGCCCTCCTCAGGAAGAAGGTAGGGTGATAAACCATCCCTAATTGGATGGGACAGTCCTGAAATGGGAACATCCAGTCCTGGTCCTGGGCTGCATGACTCCAGGACAGCATTTGTCCTGGATTCCCACTGTTGTGCAGGGATCTGGGTTTTCTGTTCACTGTGGAAAAACGCAGGAAACAGTGGATTTTCTCTTGCAGGCTGGAAGACTTCCAACCTGGAAGGGCACAACATGCATGTGTGCACATGCATGTGGCCAGGAATACAGCCTGAGGCAGCAGTGGAGAGAAGCTCCCCCAATTGCCTGCAGGTAAATCTATGGGAGGGGGCACAGATTGAGGCCCCCATGGTGAGGGAGGGAGTCAGGCAGGGGCTGCGCCTGGGGGTGCTGCCTAGCCAGGGCGGTGCATGGGGCCCGGGGCTGGTGCAGGCAGCAGGACACAGCCACAGGAGGTTCTTCCATGGGGTGGGGGTGGGGGGACAGGGATGGCTCTCTGCCACTACGTGCACTCCCAGGGAGGGGAGCATGGGGATGCACGTGCTCCCCAGATTGTGTGCAGCAGAGGTGGATTTGGGCTGCTTGCTGTGGCCTCGGGGCCATAAGACTATAAGTTCTATATGAAAGCAACTGCTTGCACAGATTCTGACAATACAAAATTAAATAAAAAAATTACCTTAAAGTAACATCAAGAATTTAAGATGGAGAGTAGCGGTAAGTTTACCATGGACACAAAAACGATCCCTTCTTACTCAACAGATCTGCTCTGTTGTATGTGTTCCAGAGAGCAATCCATTTTACCAAAACAAATGTTTATTCCTTTTTCCTCATGTTTGCAGTAGAGAACAAAACAACGAACGGGAGCAAACTGAATCTTACTCCAGATTAAGTGTCATCACTTGTTCAAGGAGTATTCATAAAGTGGTTCCCTGCCCTGCTGCTCTCCCCCTGAGAGCCCCATGCCGGTTGTGCCATCATGGCAAGGTGCTCTCTGCCCGCTTGACAGCAGTGGGGGTAGTGGTAGTGGCAGAGATGCGGAGTTGTGTCTCTCAGTGCTGCTGGGTGGGCAGGAGGTGCCTTGCTGTGGTGGCATGGCCAGTGTGGGGCTCCTGGGGGGAGGGTAACAGGGTGGGGAGCCCTGAAACGACAGCAGGCAGCCCACATCTGCCACCGCTTGCCATGGGCTCCTCTCTGGCAGGTCAGCTCTGGGAGGGGGGCATTCTCTTAGACCTGAGGTTGGCAATTATTTGTGTTTGTGTAGTGTATATAGATGTGATTGCATAATAATGCAAAATAAATTCTTAGTGTTTTATATTGTGTGTGGGTATGGGGGAATGTGGGGGGCATAGGGTATGTTGGGGGATTGTGTATATGTGGGGGGTTGTGGGGCCAAGGTGTGGGTGTGTGGCAATTGTGGGGTGTGAGTGAGGGCGGGGGTGTGTGGGGACCCCCCACACTCCCCTCATAGTGCAGCAATAGGAGGGGGTGCTTGGGGTGCTGGTGCCTGGCTCTGGTCAGCACTGCACATCTCAGCGAGGAGCGTAGCTCCCCTGCTGGGCCATCTGTATTGCCAGCACTCCCCGCACTGGTGTGGCACAGGAGGGAAACCCCACACACTGGAGCCAACCAGGGCTGGCAGCTGGTAGCTGGCAGCTGGCTCTGGCATGTGGGGCTTCCCTTCCGTTATGTACCAGTGTGAGGAGCGAGGCACAATGGGGTATGTTGGGGGCTGCTGTGTACATGGGTGCCTCACTTCTACTTTTGTGGGTGGAAGGGCTGGGCAGGGTACAATTTGTTGGTGGGCGCTGAGGGCCTGATTCATAGATTCATAGATTGTTAGGGGCTGGAAGGGACCATGCAGATCATTGGGTCCAGCCCTCCCCCCTCCCCCACTCTAGGAAGGAAAATAACTGGGGTTAAGTGACCCTAGTAAGGTGACTGTCCAGTCTCCTCTTGAAACCCTCCAGGGTAGGTGACTGCACCACCTCTGGAGGGAGTTTATTCCACAGTCTGGACACCTTGACTGTGAAGGAGTCCTGGTATTAAGCGTGAAGTGGCCTTCCAGGAGTTTGTATCCATTGGTCCTGATGTTCCCTGGGGGTGCCCTAGTGAACAGTTGTTCACCGAGCTCCAGATGCACCCTTCTGATACAGCAGTAAGCTGCTATCAAGTCCCCTCTCAACCTTCTCTTCTTTAGGCTGAAGAGGCCCAGGTCCCTCAGCCTTTCATCGTATGGCTTGCCTTGCAAGTCCCTTATCATATGGGTGGCTCTTTCTGGAGCCTCTCAAGTTTTTCCACATACTTATTGAAATGTGGCACCCAGAACTGGATGCAGTTCTCCAACGGCAGTCTCACCAGGGCTGAGTACAGTGGGAGTATCACTTAGTTTTACATGAGATGTATCGGTTGATGCACTCCAGTGTGCTATTTGCCCTGCCTTGCACTGGTGGCTTATATTCATGTGATGGTCTATCATTAACCCTAGGTCCCTTTTGGCTGTGGTGCAAGTCAAGCTGTCACCACTGAGCCTGTATGTATGTTGAGGGTTGTTAGCCCCAAGATGGAGCACCTTACACATGAAAGTGTTAAACGTCATCTGGTTCCAGTCTTCCCAACTCTCGAGCCTGTCCAGATCTGCCTGTATCTGCAACCTATCTTCGGATGTGACCACACTGCCCCATAACTTGGTGTTGTCCGTGAACTTGGCCAGAGAGCTTTTCACTCCCCCATCCAAATCATTGGTTGAAAAGCACTGCTTCAAGCACATACCCCTGAGGGAATAATTAAAAAGGGCTCTTAATTTCAACATCAGATTGAATTATCAACATAAAATTTAATTTCCCTTAATTTCAACATCAAGGACTGGATTAAGTCTGGCACCACCTCAGCTCAGCCTGGCATGCCTGATCTAGCATGCAGAGTCACTTGGTCTGGTCCATGGGGCCCCTCTGAGGTCTGGAAAATTGGCAGCAGGGGAGTGGTAATTAATGCTACCAGTGCTCCCTCACCATAAAAGTTTTGGACCTGGGGGGAGCCTTGTGGGTCAAATAGTGGCCTGATAGTCTGGATCTGGTCCATGGGCCAGGGGTTCACCACCTCAGGTTTATACCTTTGATGGAAGGGTTATTATTCTCTCTCGATTTCTGTATGACTGCAATCTGAGGAGGACTGCAGAATTTGGTTTCATGTCGACAACAATTGGCATTTTAATTTAATGATTGCAACTTGTCCACTACTGTTGTTCACATGAAAATTTGACTAAATCTCATACTAAGATTAAGAAATATGTCAGGACAAACTCTGATATCTTTCAGAACCTACTTGGGTTGGCAGAGGCAACCCAAGCAGGGTGCAGAACCGGAGGCAAATCAGCCCATGCGGGGTCCCACCCCCACTCTGGCCCCCATCCCAGAGAAGCTGCCACTGCCATTGGCGGCGGTGGGATGGGGGTGGGGTGGGGTAGCGAGTGTCTGGATGTGGAGCCGGCGCTCCGCTCCGCTCCACCCCACTCTGTGGGGCCCCCCAAAACACAGGGCCTGGGGTGGTCACCCCAATTCACACCCTACTAGGGACAGCCCTGTGAGTTGGAGAGGAAAGAGCTATGTGAAAATGTAATATCATGGCGGTATAAGGGATATTGATTATAACTGTGTTGGTGTAAAGGCATAGGCAGACAAAACTCGTTGGGTAGAGGTGATATCTTTTATTAGACCAACTAAATAGTTGCAAAAATTATTTTTCCTTGCAAGCTTTTGGGCTCGCACAGTTCGTCAGGAAAAGAAGAAATCAAAGATGGCAAGAGCTCTCACAGGTAGAGAAGAAGCTTCATCTGGCAAAGGAGAAATCAGAGATTACGAAAATTTGACGTAGCAGTCAAGGTATTTGAGGGTTTCAGATAGCATGTTGAATTTGGCTTCTTTCTTCTTCATGTTGTGAAGTTTCCATTTCAAAAAACAAAACACAATATCTTCTATTTTTCAGAGATGTTGGTTGTAGCCCTGTTGGTCTAAGGGCATACGCAAACGCAACTCTTTGGGTAGAGGTGATATCTTTTATTAGATCAACTCAAAGAGTGGTGGTGTAAGAAACAGCTTTCAAACAGGCATGCAATTAAATTTTCTGCCTTGTGCCATCATTTTTTGTCATTCTCTTGTTAATTTTTCTGGCTTGCACTTTGCAGTAAGAATTGAAAGTCAGTTTTGAGAGGATGAAAATAGATATGAAATGTCTTAATTTGAATAAAAAATCTATGTATGCCTGTATTGGATGCAGTGTAATTGCTTTACAAAATATAAAAGTTCTTTGAAAGGAACTGATTTGTTTAAAAAAGACAAATAACTGCCCATCATATGTGATTCTCCCAGTTCTCAAAAATTCCAGGGAGAGGCAATAGAAGCATTTGCTTCAATTTGATTTCATTTCCTTTTCTGTCCCTGCTCTTTCCTTTTATTGGCTGAGTGTTAGCTGCTTATCAGCGAATGTAGTAGGATTAAGTTCTTAGGGTTGCAACTAATTAAACAAGTGAAGATCATTTTGCATGTTATTAACCATAAATGGAGAAGAACTGTCAGTATTTCAGGAATTCCCCACTTTCTTCCCCTTCTATCCAGTTTATGATTTTCACAAACAATTTTATTCTGTTCTCAGAATGTATGAAAAAATGACTATTACATTCAGAGAGCCAGTTGGAATCTATACCAAGGTAATTTGGGATAGAATGTGGCTCCCAGTCTTATTGTGCGTACGTTATGGGTGACAGTGGGATGAAAGTTGGGGTGAAGAGGGACTTAAACATTACCTTTCATTTCAAAGGCGGAAATAAGATTTTTTCCCTTTACTTGTTTATATGAAATATTTCATTAAGCAATAACTTTTTATTAGAAAGTAAGACTTTAAAAAAAGGAGCCTAATATACAGTTAGACATCTAAATCATCTTATTTTCAAAACGTTGAGCACCTAAAAGCTATACAAAGGCCTAGTTCAGTACAAGACTTAAGTCTATACCTTATTTTAAGTGCTTGAGTGCCCTGATAGTACATCAACAGAGTTGCTCACACATTTAAAGTTAAACAGTCAAAGCAGTGCTAGATTGGGACCATAGTATTCAGAACCTCGAAAAGGACTGAGGCTAAAGTTAGTGAGAGCTGTTGAGGATTGAGATTTAATAACTGGCCAACCCAACTTTAGGTTTCTGTTTTTGAAAATTGTGCCCAAAATCCATTCTGGCAGCCGGAGAGAGTAAATGAATGGAATTTAGCGCAGGCTGATGGTAGTCACACCTGCTTAAATGGTCAAATGCTGCTGCTTTCATAATAACTCTGACCTAGAGCATCACCACTTACTTAAGGGTCTAGGGGAAGGGTCAGAGGTTTCCATTACAGAGATGTTGCCCTGCAAATTATTGGGTGGATTGACTTTTCCAGCTTCTCTGCAGAAAATGCTTGCTGCCTAACTCCAAACCTAGGAATTTCATTCTGTGTGAAAGCCCTGAATCCATTGTACTGGTGCCTAGGCAGTGAGTCTCCACTGCCTACAACTGTGCTGGCACACCTGAGAAGGAGCTTCATAGACATAATGCAGTCTTGGGTATAAGAAAATAAACTTCAAGCTTTATCTTTGCTGACTAATTCTCCTTGGGCTGGAAGGAAAAAGAATATAAAAAATACCATACTGGGTCAGACAACAGGTTAATTTAGACCAATATTCTGTCTCAAGAGCAGCATGGACCAGATGCTAAGGAAGAGAGTATTTATGCAGTTTATCCTGACTGGGCTGTCCCCTGCCCTTTTCCTTTACAACTGCCGACTTTTAGAGGTCTAAGAAGTCCTAAATTGGAGGTTGCCACTCTGTATTATGTTTAATACCTACTGATGGTAATACCTAATACCACATTTACCCAAATATAAGATGGCCCTGAATTTAAGCTGAGTCCCCAAGTAATTAGATTTTATGCATAGAAAATGTATAAATGCATTATAATTTTCCATGTATAGAATCTCATTATTGGATAGTCTTCTTTAATCCATCCCTCCCCCACACTGCTGTAGTGGGGCACGCAGCGGTGGGCAGGTGATGTGGCAGTGAAGCAGTACAACACTGGGTAAGCACCTCTGTATGCAGTATTGTTGCTGTAGCCATCTGTGATTAGATGTAGATCCTCAACCATCTCCTGTGCAAGTAACAGAGAGAGCCTTTGGAAATCAGAAGGCAAAGTATGTTTCCCCTAAATGTTATCCAGATATCAGTCTGTTCTGTGACAGCATAATGGGAAGAATTCTTCAAGGTGGTGATGTGCCCAACCCTTTTCCTGTCTCTAATGAAGTCAAGCAATGCCTACTTTTAGAACCTCATTTGCTCTTTTACTTGCATGTTCCTTTGGGAACTCGGACAAAGGAGGTATATCATAGAAAATTAGGGTTAGAAGGGACCTCAGGAGGTCATCTAGCCCAACCCCTTGCGTAATTCTTTCCTGTTTGTGAGCAGCAGTTGAAGAAGAGCATGGCCCCTAGTTGGCCTTTCCACCACTTGCACTAGAAAGTTGTCTCCAATGCTCTCCAAAAACTTGCTGGATTTCCTGTGCACTGCTGTATTACTCTCCCAGCAGAAGTCAGGGTGATTAAAGTCCCCCATGAGAACCAGTGCCTGTGGTCGGGAAACTTCCGCTAGTTGTATAAAGAAAGCCTCATCTACCTCATCCTCCTGGTCGAGTGGTCTTTAGCAGACCCCCACCACAACCTCACCCTTTTTGCTGTCTTCTCTAACCTTAACCCAGAGACTTTCAACAGGCCTGTTTCCAGTTTCATACTGAGCTCTGAGCAATCATACAGCTCTTTACATATAGCGCAACTCCTCTTCCTCTTGTCCCTTGCCTGTCCTTCCTGAGCAGTTTGTACCCATCCATGACATTACTCCAGTCATGTGAGCTATCCCACCAAGTCTGTTATTTCAGTCACATCATAGTTCCTTGACTGTGTGAGGGCTTCCATTTCTTCCTGCTTGTTTCCCAGGCTCTGTGCATTTGTGTACACACACCTGACGTGATTAGCCAATTGCCCTACTTTCTCAGGAAGAATGAGGCCTCCCTTGTTGCCCCCTCTTGCTTCTGCTTCCGCCAGGTCCCCTGCTCCCCTACTTACCTCAGGACTTTGTTCTCCATCCCCTGGCCAACCTAATTTAAAGCTCTTTTCACTAGGTTAGTAATGTGTTAGGATGGATGTTTGATTTGTACAATTGCTGCCCACAGTCCAAAACTAAGACTTCTGAGGAATTAGTCTGGGAGGTCTTGTACCCTTCTTGTCTACATGGGCCATGCCCAGATGAGCGTGAATATTTGGTTCCCTGGGGACAAGTAGAAATGGCACTCTTTGTACAGCTGCTACATGTCCCTAGGGAATGCCTGTGCCATGTGTGCTCTGGTGCACAGCAGGTTACCCTGGGTGGGGTAGGAGAAGCTGGGGCCAGCAATTGTGCTGGTCCCAGCAGCCTTACCTGGGGTTCTGGGGTCTGGGAAAGCTGGAACTGCAGCACTCCTGCAACTGGGAGCCTGGCTGGCAGCCGGAGCATGGCTTCTGGTTTTGGGCAGCATGCACTGCATATCTCCCGGGGTCAAACCCCCTCCTCCCCTGCGCTACATGGTAGCAGCATGGAGAATGCCTGAATGTGTGGTGTGTGGTGCCACAGATGGGTCTGTGTCACGTCCGCGCTTGTCTAGATGCAGCCACAGAGGCAGCTCTCCAAGTAGTCAGGAACCATTTTTTCAGGTGCTTATAAGAATATTTATCTTGCTATTAATCTGAAAAAAAGACTGAAGGCATCATACCTAGCCTGATCCTGGAAAACTCTGTGCCACCTAAGATCACTACTGATGGATACCCATTGTCCGTGGTGAACAAGCTTGTACACCCAGGGAGTACCCTGTCACAATAGGTGGTCCTAGTTGATGAAGTAAAGTGCACTGCTCAAAGCCAACAGGGCTTTTGGAAAGTTATGGTGAGGGCATTACATTGACAACAAAATTCAAGGTCTACATGGCAACAGTTACCCCTTTTTTATTTTTGAGTGTGAGAATTGGACCACTTAGAGCTGCCACATTAGGAAACTTGGCCATGTACACTTAAGTTGCCTCAAGAAAGATCATGAAATTTCACTGGTGGCATTAGGTACCAAACACGGAGGTCCTAAAAATAACAAATATGAGAATACAGACTACAAATCATCAGGCTACAACAGAGCTCAGCAGGTAAAAGGACAAGGAAGTGATTTTGATGGGTACGATGATGTTTTGGTTGGCAATGCTGGCAATTGAGTTAAAGACTGAATAACATAGTTTGGTATTTTCTTTAGTATTAGTGAATGTGGGTGGGTGGGAGAGCGGGGAAGGGTCTGCTGGTGCTGCATAGCTGTGTTGAACTCGGGAGATAAAGCAGACAAGAACAGATGCATAAGTTTCAGGAAGACAGGAGGAACAGCATGAGCGGTCACTGGAAGTGATTGAATAACTGCAAATTGAAAGACAGGGAATATTAGTAAGGAGGTAAATCAAATCATAGTTTAAGGGATTTTCACACATTGGATAGGATTAAAGAATTGAATTAGAAAGCAAATGGAATTTTCGGCAGAAGGTGCAGAGCACAAATACAAATATGGAAACGATTGGTCTGAACTCCTCTGGTGTCATCCCGTTTGGGATCATACTGTTTCCTTTCCATTACAAGTTTTTGCGTATCAAGTCTAGTAAGCCGGGGGTAGGGGGGAAGATTAAGTATTTTGTCCTTTCAGTTGTTGGCCCGTGTCTCTTTAAATTGTGAGCATATCTTAACAAATAAAGCTGCTTATTTAACTGAATTTTAATTGAGCAAGCAGATAAATAATTAAAACCTCTAATTTATCTGAAACAACCATTTTCAGTCTCTTGCTACTCTGTTAACAGGAAAAGAAAAAGGAACTCCAGCTTCCTGTTGTTGCTGCTTGAAGCTTATTCTAAATAAATGTCCCAATATATCCTTTGCTGTTGCAGATTGGAGTCATGGACCTCTGATAACAGACTTGGCAACCTGCTAAATAGGAAGCTATATATCAGCCTTATGCCTTTGTTGTATTAGGAAAATGCACTTGGTGAATCTTATGAAAATGTTTATCTTTGATCTAAGTGGCAGGAGAGGATGAAGTGCACAATTATTATTATTTACTTGTTTTATTTTACAAAGTGGGTTATTTACTACTTTTTGGTAAGAAACAAACACTGATTTCCTCCCCCACCGCATTTGGATATTTCACACATTGATTAAAATCAGCCTTGATTAAAAAACAAACAAACAAACAAAAAAACCCCTAACATAATGAAAATGGAATTCCTCTGCTGTCTTTTAAAGAACACACGACCATCTCACCCACTGAAGCTAGAGAGAGAACTGATCAAATATACTTACTTTCATACCTGAGATAATTGCTTCTGTCTCTGTTTATCAAAACAAGGGATGAAGGGTCTCTGACAAGGCTGAGAAGTCTTCTCACCAGACAGTTACTGCCAGTCAGTGATAAACTTTGAATACTTTTACACGTATTTTCCCTTTGTATTCAATTAAATCACATTAATGAAAATGGAAATTACACAGTTGCTCCAGGGTCTGGAGCAACCTGCTAGTATGTGGCACAGGTTCTGAACTTGAGAGATGAGCACCTATCCTTGGCAAATGCTCCCCTTCCACTGCCTCCCTCTCCCCAGTCATCCACAGTTGTAGAAGGGAGGGATTCCAGGTGCACCACTGGCATGTGTCTGGTGTTTTAGGGGTCCAGGAATATTTGCTAAGGGCCATGTAATGTGGAGATGGGGGCAGGCTGCATGGGAGAGTGGACTGTATAAGTGTTTTTCAGGAATCTAATATATGCCTGAGAGATTGTTAGCAGTTGCAGAGCTTAGATTTGCTGAAATGAGTCTTTGGTTCTATGGATACAATACCAGCTTCTGAACATAACAATAGGCAGACAAGGTTCCTTGGGTGAATTTGATATCTTTTATTAGACCAACCCAAATGGTTGGAGAATAGTTATTAAGCAAGCTTTCGGGTTCAAAAACCCTTCGTCAGGCTAAGGACGCTGCAGCAGTTGCTGTGTGCTCTTCCTGGATGGAATGAAAAGTAAAGAAGCCAGGGGCTGGGCTGGGCTGGGGAGTCAGTTGCCAGGCAGATTGTAATGTATCAAAAATCCAATGTCTGTGTTTAGTCCCTGATCTCTAGTATCCAGCAGGTTGATGAAATGGAGCTCATAGGCTCGTCTCTGGGATGTGTTGTGTAAATTTCCCTTGAGGATCAGGACTGAGAGATTGGAGAGAGAGTGGCCCTCCTGTGAGAAATGTGCCCCCACCGGTAATTGGGTGTTTCTGTCTTTGATGGATTTCCGGTGTGCGTTCATTCTGGTGCGCAGTTGTTGTTTGGTCTCTCCTACATATCTTCCATCAGGGCATTTGGTACATTGGATGAGGTATACTACATTCCTGGAGGTGCAGCTATAAGATCCTGGGATGCTGATGGCTCTGTTGTGGGGTGTAGTAATAGTGGGGGTGGTGGAGATGTGTTGGCAGGTTTTGCATTTCTTGTCATGGCACGGTCTGGATACTTTTGGTGTGTTCTGGGGCTGAGGAAGTTTGCTTCTTGTGATGAGGTTGGCAAGGTTCGGTGCTTGTCTGAAGGCTAGGATGGGTGGCTCTGGGAACATAACAATGTTTCATTTTAATAAGCGGTCTTGTATTTAGACCATTTGGCTACATCTCTTCTATAGAATCTGAGATTCCACTGTTAGTGTGTGGGACTGCTGCATAGTAAGTCCAGCTTGGCATAGTGACAAGGGCACTAAAATACTGATTTTAATTTGTAGCTATGGACCTGGAAGGGGGCAAGATGCCAAGGGCTTCTGAGGGAAGCTGAACACACTTCACAACTCCTTAAGGTCAATAGGAGCTTGGAATGCATAGCTCCTTGCAAAACAGGGGCACAAGTGTATATGTGACATGGCTGGAACAGCCAATTTCAGTAAAAGCCCAACTAACCATTGTTTAAAATGTACTAGGAAAACATCCTATTTCTGTTGGTATTTTTTTTCTTTTCCTTGATTTTGTTTCTCCTGATGCTTATTTTTCACTCCTTATAGTCCACTATTGTAGGGCTGGTTAACCTGCAGCATGGGTGCCACAAGTGGCACGGGCAGCCTCTGTGTGGCACACAACAGATCAGGGAGAGGATGGGCAGAAAGCAGAGCAGCAAATCAGGCAGGGAGCACAGGAAAGGGAGCAGAAAGCAGAGCGTGACAGGATCCACCTCAGCGGGTGGCTACAGCAACCTCTGCTAGCTGCTCAATTCCTGATTCTCACCTGGTCTCACCAGAGTACCACCCTGATCCTTCCTGCCATGCCTTACTGGCAGGATTTATTAATATAAATTAGGGAAGCTACCCTTGGAGACTAGGATGAGGCCTTCAGTGCGTCAATCCACTTTGGTTATCATAGGGTAGCCTCTGTCTGGCCTGATTCTTTTGACTGTCCCCTGAGCATGGTCTCTCTCTCCAAACTTGGCCTCATTTAAAACCCTGTGTGTTCTTCTTTCCCTTTGTCTGTCTTTCTTTGCTCTCCACCTGTCCCCCACCATGCCCCAGCCCTGCTTTGCCCCACCAGACTGGACTCCCACCCATGCCTTCCACCACTGGTCATAAAACCACTTATTTAAAAACACCCCCCTCACCCCCCCCAGCCCCAACATGCACAATGTCTCACTGCCACTCTAACCGTGACAGCACCCTCCTTGGGGGATTTCTTCATGGTCTCCAACCTTCCCTTTAGCCACCCCCAAGCCTTATGGATTAAAACTGTCAATATAAACAACTTAATTAAAACAACTAATGCATCTGGGTGCATGTTTATCATCATCATGTTCCTACCAGCTCCTTGGGGTACCTGATCTCTCTGCATATTAGAGCCGACCCTAGGGGTGTGCAGAGCCTGGGGCATATCAGTCTGTGTGGGGCCTGTGCAGGGTGGTGAGTGGCCAGAGCGCTCTGGGCGAGGAGGTTGGTGAGCAGCCGGAGCATGGGAGGGGAGATGGTGAGCAGCTGGAGTGCGAAGCCAGCAGCATGCGGTGGCCACGTGGTGGTGGAGTGGTGGTGCCCTCAGCTTGTGCCAATGGCGCTATCTGCGGGGCCTGTATGGCACTGTCTGCTGGGCCCCCCGAAGCACGGGGCCTTGGAAAGTCACCCCGATTCGGCCCACGCCACGGGATGGCTCTGCTGTGTATCCTTCTCAGCCTGCTTGCTAGGTCCTGAAGTCAGCTGCCCTAGACCAGAGCCAAGCCTATCTACTTTCTAACTCTATCCCCTTCTGGTCATCTGATCCCTGCTTCTCAGGACCAGGCACAGGGGTTTTCTGTCAACCAGTCTGTATTCTTATCTCCCTGTCACCTGCCTCGTGGTAAACAGACCCCCAGCCCTGTGATGAGCTTCTAATCAAGCAGCCTCTGTAATTCCTTGCAGCCCTTAGCTCTGCCAGTTGGCTCTACATTGTGTAGCAGTGGTGACTCATTTCCCCAATCAACAGCCTGCTCAGCTCTGCTGCACCTCCTGTTGTAACCCACTGCCTGGAGTCCAGCCCTAGCAGTCACTCCTTTTCTACCTTGCTTCAGGGAAGTGGCCTGCAGCTACTTTTCCTTGTTTTCTCTCAGCTGTCTATTTTCTCCTAGCTGGCCCTCCAACAGCTGCCCTGTTCTGTCTTACGGTAACAGAGGTTAGGAGGTCCCCTGTTACACAAAGCAGAAGATCAAGCAGGGAATACAGGGTTGAGAGCAGAAAGCAGAGCTGCAGATTGGACAGGGGAAGAGGACTGAAGTGGCACTTGGGGAGGATGCGAGCCCCTAATTTATGGCTCACCTGCCAAAAGGCTGGTCCCCACTGCTTTGTTAAATCATCCGTAGTTGCTATGGAAATAATTGAAATCAGTGTTTGAGAAATATTAGCTTTATATGGGAACTAAACAAACAAAGCTGCCTCCTTTGGTAGTTGAAAGAAGAAAGGGGGAAGGGAAAAAAAGAAAATAACAATCTATATAGAAAAAAAATAGTATTTTTTAAAACATATATCAGTTCTTTAAGACTTCTGAAATCACCCTAGATGAGTAAATGCTAATGGTTTTAGTTTGTTTTTCAGTTATTCCAGACAAACAAGGGACAAAATGATTTTTCTAGTTTCATATATTCTGAGTTTCATGCTGCTCCATTTTAGGCAGTGTGATTATTTGCATATCTGCAAACAATTTCTTCTTTCCCTGTCATCCTCTCCCATTCCATCCCTATCCTTTTCAGACTATAGCCCATTCACTTCCTTTTTTCAGTCACTGCATTGTCTCCATTTTCATCTTTGCCATTCTGTCTCCCTACTCATTCTCCTGCCATTCTGAGATTTTTCTCTCCATTCCTTTTGTTGTATTTATGAGCTGGTGCCCTGTTACAGCTCCTTCCCCATGGCTTTGTACTAGACTTGGCACTATCAGGGAAAGGTTTAAGTTTAAGGGGGCTCATTCAAGCCAGGTACCAGAGCAGTAGATAGTAACCAGGGAATAAACTTCAGTTTCTGCATGCAGGTGAGGATCCCATACTGGGCTTTGTGATTGAATGGAAGCATGAAGGTTTTATGTTAAAAGTATCAATAAAATGAAAGTAGAAATAAAATGATGATCAGCTATATCCCATAAATAATAAAATGATGAACAAGTTCCTGGAACTAAATAATATCTTACTAAATCTATACTGTGGTATTTCATGTAGACTATCAGAACAATGTTCTTTATAAAAATCACAAGAGTACGCAGCTTCCCAAATAAAACCTGGGAGCTAAACTACTACATTTGACAACCTTTTCTGTGCTAATGAATTAAACAAGAAATCTCTGATTATGTTCTCAGCCCTCCAAAAGCCATAGTTAAAAATAAATAAAAGCTCAAACTGTTTTTAAATGGGGTAAGCTATGGTTTCATGTGTTAAAATTTCCTGCAAGTTTGTTATATAGTAACTTATATAGTGAAGTGGCTACTATTCTCAATGTAGGAGATATTCTTATATCTTGGTCCCACAGAAACTGAGTGGTGCTAAAAGGAAACTCCACTTCTGACTTTTCTTTCAAGAAATATTGAGTAGGGAACCAGGTCAGTCAAATGGATTAGCCTGTCACTTTTTGAGGAATTAGCCAGGTCTAGTTGTGACAAATGAACATTCAGATAATTAAAAAAGTGAATTAATTGGCAAAGTGAGGATCGTGTTCTAGGGGACTAGAGAGTACGCCATGTTGTCTGTACCCATCTGACCAGAATTGGGCTACTTCCCCATGTGTGCTCAAGAAATCCAGACTTAAGTAGATGTAGGGAAGTCTCCAAGTCAGACAGGATGCAGTATTACAACCGAATTGTAAATGTAGAACATGGGTGGCTTGCAGCTACATAGAAGAGTATAGCATTCAGTACAATACTGTTAATCCCTTTATATTTGGAAGCACTAGATTTTTCACTTAGAAGTTTTACAAATGAGAAGGAAGTGGTGAGAGCATTATTCAAGTGTGTCCATTTATTATAACCTGAGCCAGTGAGGGAGAGCAGATTTTTATAGAAATATTTTAAAATACTATCACAGTTCCTATAAACAAAAATAAAACCCATCTGAGTAACTGTTAGGTTTTGCCTGAAATATAAATCATTCTAGAGAAAGGTTCCAGCCATATGGCATTAGGTTTCAATATAAATCCTTTTTTTTTTGTAGTGTCCCTTAAGAGATTGCAGATTTGCCATCTGGTGTGATTTGGTTTGACATAGTAGTTGAGCTTGTTTATTAACTTCCCACATATATATTCCTTAACTGGAGCCCGTTCAGCAATATAATAGTAACTGGTACTCTCTAGCTGTAAGATGCAATCATAATGAGGATACTGGAATATAGAATTATGGCAGCATATTTCTGGATTTCTAGATTTCAACTAAAAAGATCTGCATTAGGAAGGAAAAAATGAGGCGACTGGGAAGATTTTTTTCCATGTTGTTTAAAGAGCAATTGAAATCTTATGGAAAGAAGCAAGATATATTTTGCTGAGAAAAAACAAACAAACAAACCTCTTTATTATCCCTTCCACTCTTCGTTTCTAAGGAGTTGCATTAAAGTGAGAACTTGTTTCCTTTAGAATTTGCCTGTTTTAACATCTTTTCCCTGTAATATCCAGCATGTAAGACTCATGTAGTATCAAGAGCCACTAGTAGGGATATGATGCTGGATTATGGAGAGGTGAAGGTATGTCTAGTTTAGGCCCTGTTGGTGGACTTTTTCAGGAACAGAACTTCCCTTAGGAAGAAAGATTAAGTTATCTATAATTGTCTTTAGTAATTAGCTTCCAAATAGCATGTTTTTCATGTAAATGTCAATTGTTTAGACAAGTTCTTTCCATAGACTTAATGGTATAGACAAAAGGTTTAAATATAAATGTCAAATCCTTATCTCCTTGCTCATGTTAGTCATTTCAGTGGCTTTTGTGAAACTACTTTGAGTAACACGACTCAAATACATAAATGCTCAGTTTACTTTTTCATGCCAGTGGGTTTGTGTTTGCTCTTGAAAGCAAGCATAAAGAAAAATAGAGGACAGATGAGGATAAAAGGCAATAAACTGTGGAAGAATCAGATTATACTAATGATATCAGTAGGTGCAGGCTGCTTGCCGTTTTGAAAATGACAGAGAAACAGATATCCTAAACTTGTAGGCGAGACTGAAGACTGAGAAGAACAAATATGGTTTGTGCTCTACCTATTTAAATGTAGCTGGATTTACTCCACTGTTTTGGAGTGTAGGAGTGAGACTGGAAGTTTTTCTGAGCAGGCTTCAAAAGATAGGTCTGAAATGTGACACAATTTATTTATGTGGATCTGCAAAACTAACACAGAGGTGCCTATCACCCATTCTTGTTGCCTTGAAGAATTATTTAAACCACAAATGACCATAAAGGGAACTGCTAGGAAAATTCCCAACCATATATAGCATTCACTAGTTGAGCCTTATGAGGCGGGATTGCTGGGGGTGGGGGTAGTGGGGGGGAGGAGGATCTCTTTCCTTCAAAATAGTATTGGAAAGAAAATCCCTTCCAAAGTGTCTTGAAGATCAACAGTGTGGGCTGTTTTGGATTGCATTTCAAAGCTGAGGGGCACTTGTGGTTGTATTCCTTGCCAGCATTTCCTGTATTGTTATTACTAGGGAGCTCCAAGGCTGTTGTCCTGTGGAGCAGTGGAGCAGGAGAGGCAATCTGTGAAGCAAATAATCCCATGCCAACATGTGGAATCCTTAAGATGAGCAAAGCATGGTGTCTTTCCAAAGGGCAAAATCCATCTGTGTTGAGAGTTCCTGTGCAAGTCCCTCCATTGCATCTCATATCTATGTCATGACCCAATGATTTTGTGTGTGCTTCGGCACTGCAGAATTATTTCCCGCCACATGGAGCTTTCTTTGCACGGTGCAATTCTCAGCTGCAGAGAGAAAACCCCGGTGCAAAGGAGTTCCTGCCGCTTGCGTGCAAATTCGTACCCCACTATTGGCTGTTTCTAAATTATTCCCACGTGGTGGCTAGCGATTGGCTTGCTAGCCGTATAAGAGGCTTGAGCAGTTTCCGCCCAAGTCGGAGATCTCCGGGGAGGACCTCATTTAGGGGGACTCCGCATCCATCTCGTGGAGAACTCTGAGCCACGTGGTAGAGCCTAACAAACTCTGCGCGTGTCTCAGAGCCGACCGGTGGTTTGATCAGCTACCAAGACTCTCTCCCCATCGCTGCACGATCCCTCGATGTACCCTACCCTGCGCGCTTGTCGAGAGTCACCTTTCGGACTCTCATTTCGGTCGTTCCATGGAGCCTAGCAAACTCCATGAGTGTGTATCCAGAGCTCTGTTCGTGTTTGTTTTGTGGAGCCTAGCAAACTCCACGTGTGTCTTTTTGTAACTGCAACTCAAGAAAGTTTTTCCTGCCTGCACCGCGACCGTCTATGGTGTAAGTAAATAATCTTTAATCAACCTCTATGCATCAGTGCCTAATTCTAGTTCGCCGTGCCGACCTTTTCCCCGGCCCACGTGCCCGGGCTGCTGGCCACAGCCCCTCGGCCCCGACAATCTATAGTGGAACCAACAATAGCTTGGCTGTGAAGGCAAGGATAGATCATTATGTAATTGTATTGTGAAGAGGATATCTTCAGAAGCCCCATACTGAATTGGTGCCAAGGGCGCCAGTGAAGTCATTGGATCTATACTTGTGTAGACTCACTGGCTCTAACACTCAGCACAAGTGTCTGTGGTAGCAGCTTGAAGAGACAAGGGCTTGTGCTGTGGCTGTTTCCCCTTGTTACAGGATGAGGGGTAGATTTTTTTTGTTTCCCTATCCCCTCAGCCTGTGTGATCTGGGACTTTAGGCTGGATGGATAAATTTTACTGTCAATGAACTGCACAACTCTTTCAAAACAGGCATCTTATCTATTTGGTTGTCTGCTTTGATTTGTAGGAGCATAACACATTTACATTTTTGAAGGTGAGAATTCAAAAGGTTTAGATGGCTCTAGAGTCTAGAAGGATCATTCCTCTGGGTCTTGGAGATTTGAACAAAACTGCATAATTTATAAACCCTTTGGTACATGTAGTATTAAAACCTTATTGTTTCTCCAAATTATTTAAATAACTTTTTCCTGTCTGGCTGCCTGTTAGGAATCATGCATTATTAAGTTAGAAAACAACACAAAACAAGAACAACAAAAAAACAACTCAGCAGGAACTAATAAGAGTTGGTTGTTCGTTATTTGGTGATAGCTGTTCATTTTTTCTCAAGATACCTTATAAAATTACCTGACTAATGTGTGCAAATTACCCTGCAGGACATAAATATGTGACTTGTAGGTTAAAGTTACCTCATGCAGAAAACAGCTTGCTGGTGTAATGCCTTAAGGAAGCGATGCATGGAAATGATGTTGATTAAATGTCACAGTTTAGAAAAATTAAATGCCACATCACTCAGAATAGTGGTGAGCCCTCTGCATTTTGTTTTTGTACAGCATAATTGTTTGGCTTTATTATCACTGCTGTTATTGCTTTACATTATGATAGCATCAAGGGGCCCCAGTCAGAATTGAGACAACATTATGCTGTGTGTTACACAAATTCATATGAAAACAGTCACTTTCCTAAAGAGCATAAACTCTCTCCTGTGTATAATTCAATATGTAGAAGATGATTTTTAGATACTTACATATAGATTCATATTTTTATGTGTGTGTGCGCGGGTTCATGTGTGTGCGCGCATGTGTGTGCATGGATGTGTGAAAAATGTTTATAAATTTGTAACATGTAAGACCCTTTTGCTTGGGTGCCTTTGGCATCATTGTACATCTTTGTAACATTCACAGGTGATCCAATAGCTTTGCTTGTGTTTTGCCTAACTGAAAATGGAGTACTGTATCTGTTACTGACAACCAAAGTTCAGCAGAGAACAGAATAAACTGCTCATTAAACATCAGCCCATTATGTGTAGGAAGAAAAGCAGTGATCAAAGGTGACTTCCATAGATTCATAGATTCATAGATGTTAGGGTCAGAAGGGACCTCAATAGATCATCAAGTCTGACCCCCTGCATAGGCAGGAAAGAGTGCTGGGTCTAGATGACCCCAGCTAGATGCTTATCTAACCTCCTCTTGAAGACCCCCAGGGTAGGGGAGAGCACCACCTCCCTTGGAGCCCATTCCAGACCTTGGCCACTCGAACTGTGAAGAAGTTCTTCCTAATGTCCAGTCTAAATCTGCTCTCTGCTAGCTTGTGGCCATTATTTCCTGTAAACCCTGGGGGAGCCTTGGTGAATAAAACCTCACCAATTCCCTTCTGTGCCCCCGTGATGAACTTATAGGCAGCCACAAAGTCGCCTCTCAACCTTCTCTTGCGGAGGCTGAAAAGGTCCAGGTTCTGTAGTCTCTCCTCGTAGGGCTTGGTCTGCAGGCCCTTAACCATACGAGTGGCCCTTCTCTGGACTCTCTCCAGGTTATCCGCATCCCTCTAGAAGTGCGGCGCCCAGAATTGCATGCAGTACTCCAACTGTGGCCTGACCAGTGCCCGATAGAGGGGAAGTATCACCTCCTTGGATCTATTCGTCATGCATCTGCTGATGCACGATAGAAGTGCCATTAGCTTTTCTGATGACTTCGTCACACTGCCGACTCATGTTAATCTTGGAGTCCGCTAGGACTCCAAGATCCCTTTCCACTTCTGTGCCACCCAGCAGGTCATTCCCTAGGCTGTAGGTGTGCTGGACATTTTTCCTCCCTAGGTGCAGCACTTTGCATTTCTCCTTGTTGAACTGCATTCTGTTGTTTTCTGCCCACTTGTCCAACTTGTCCAGGTCTGCTTGCAGCTGTTTCCTGCCCTCCGACGTGTCCACTTCTCCCCATAGCTTTGTGTCATCTGCAAACTTGGACAGAGTACATTTCACTCCCTCGTCCAAGTCACTGATGAAGACATTAAAGAGTATCGGTCCAAGGACCGAGCCCTGCGGGACCCCACTGCCCACACCCTTCCAGGTCGAAACCGACCGATCCACCACGACTCTCTGGGTGCGACCCTCTAGCCAATTCGCCACCCACCAGACTGTGTAGTCATCCAAGTCACAGCCTCTTAACTTGTTCACCAGTATGGGGTGGGATACCGTATCGAAGGCCTTCCTGAAGTCTAAGTATACGACATCCACCCCTCCTCCTGTGTCCAGGCATTTCGTAACCTGGTCATAAAAAGAGACTAGATTAGTCAGGCACGATCTGCCTGCTACAAACCCGTGCTGGTTTCCCCTCAGCATAATTTTTCCTGCCAGGCTCTTGCAAATGTGAGCCTTGATAATTTTTTCAAAGATTTTGCCAAGGATGGAGGTGAGACTGACTGCCCTATAGTTGCCCGGGTCCTTCTTCCTCCCCTTCTTGAAAATGGGGACCACATTGGCCCTTTTCCAGTCCTCCGGGACTTGGCCCGTGCGCCACGAGCTTTCAAATATTCCCGCCAGTGGCTCCACAACGATGCCGGCCAGTGCCTTCAGCACCCTCGGATGGAGCTCATCCGGGCCTGCCGACTTAAAGTCATCCAGTTCTTCCAAGTGACTCCGCACCATCTCAGGGTCTATGCATGGAAGTCTGGTGCCTTGCTGCTGCCTCTCTACAACCCCAGCGAGAGACTTGTCGTGCCCCTCGCTTAGGAACACTGAGGCAAAGAACTCATTGAGGAGTTCAGCCTTGTCCCCCCTGTCTGTCACCAATTGTTTCTGCCCATTTAGCAGGGGTCCTATTCCTCCCTGGGCCTTCCTTTTACTCCCTATATATCTAAAAAACAATTTCTTGTTGTCCTTTACTTGGGATGCCATCCTCAGCTCCATGGTAGCTTTGGCCCATCTAACTGCCTCCCTACAAGTGCGAGCAGAGGAGGTATATTCGTCTTTGGTGATCTCTCCCTGTTTCCACTTTTTATGTGCTCCCCTTTTGGCCCTTAGTGTGCCCTGGATTTCTCTGGTCAGCCAAGGAAACCTCCTGGCCCCTTTCCTTCTTTTACCCCGCATGGGGATCGTCTCCCTTTGTGCCCGAAGGATCATTTCCTTAAGGCACAGCCACCCTTCTTGGGCTCCCATCACTTCAAAACTACTCTGCAGTGTGTCCTTGACTAATCGCCTGAGTTCATTGAAATCAGCTTTCCTAAAGTCTAGCACTTTCACCCTACTAATTACCTTACCCACTTGATGTTTTATGAAGAATTCTATTATTAGGTGATCACTGTCCCCCAGATGGCTACTGATCTGTAGGTCCCCTACCATGTCATCCCCCATTGCCAATACCAGATCCAGTATGGCATTCCCCCTAGTGGGACCGTGTACCTCCTGAGTCAGGTGGAGGTCCTGTACACAGGTTAGAAACCTGCGTGAACGGTGGGACTTTGCTGTCTGCGTCTCCCAGCAGATGTCTGGGTAGTTTAGGTCCCCCATGACTACCGCCTCTTTAGCTTTTATGGTCTCCGAGATTTTGCCTCAGGAGCCCCGAATCTATTTCTTCCCCTTGGTGTGGGGGTCTGTAGCAGACCCCTGCCACCAAATCCCTTTCTCCTTGTCTCCCATGTAGCCTAACCCACAATCCTTCTACTTCCTCGTCCTTCGATTCCGTCCTGAGGAGGGTTGATGTATATTGCTCATTGACATAGAGTGCAACCCATTCCCCTTTTTTCCCCACCCTGTCCTTTTTGTATAATCTATAACCCTCAATATGTACCGCCCAGTCGTGGGACGAATCCCACCAGTTTTCCGTTAGCCCTACTAAGTCATAGGTGTTTTGTGCAAGCAGAAGCGCTAGTTCATCCTGCTTGTTCCCCATGCTCCTAGCATTAGTATATAGGCACTTGAGCCCTGCGACTGGTGCCTTTGCTGCCCCCCCGCTCCGAATCCCAAGGGGCCCCTTATTTCTTACCTTCTCATTGCTTACCTGTGCTGTAGTGCTGGCCGCCCCATGGATTGCAGGTTCCCGATGTTCTTCTTCTTCAGGCTGGGCTGTCCTTGTGGGTGCCACATGGTTTGGTGGTCCACAGCTTCCCCCGCCCTCATCTTCCCCCCCCCCCACGAGCCTAGTTTAAAGCCCGCCGGAGGAGATCCGCCAACCTAGAAGAAAACACATGCTTACCTTTGGGGGACAGGTGAACCCCATCCCAGCTGAGCATTTCCCTCGTTGTAATGTGCAGGTTGTTGTGCAGGACTTCAACCAGGGTGATATTTCTGGGGTTCTCATTTGGTCAGTAACAAAACTCCCTTAGTTAAAAATAGAGGGAAATGATAAGGGAAGCTAAAGGGAATCAATGAAATATCAATTGCTGGTAGGGTTAAAGGGAAAAAAACCCATAGCATTTCTAACTTCTACATTTAAGAGCATTGCTAAATACAGATCATTCACTTGTACATATAGGAAAGGCAAGGATTTTTGAGGCTGATTATGTTTTATTGGACCAACTTCATGACTGGCATAAACTTAGACAAGTTTCTAAAAGCAGTGCATTCTTTTTCAGGTCTGAGAAAAAGCTAGCAGAACAAGGACTAAAAACAGTCAATGATTTGCATCTATTGTTAATCTTGTATCTATTAACAATGGATGCAAAACCTGTCCGCACATCTCCACCACCACAACAATCAATACCTCCCACAACAAACCCATTGGAATCTATGGATACTACACATGTCTATCCTAAAATGTGATGCATCTCATTCAGTGCACCAAATGTCCTCATGGAAAGTATGTGGGTGAAACTAGACTAAGACTACACACCAGAATGCATGTTCACAGGGAAAAGATAAAAGAACAGGGACACACAAATGTGTAGCAGAACACTACACAGAACAAGCACTCACTTTTTGTTCTCACGATCCTTGTACTCAAGGGAAGTTTATAAAATGCCGTTAAAAGGTGAGGCTGGAAACAAAATTGTATAAGCTGGCTGGACCCAAGCTGAGTGGCATGGCCTCAGTTTGGTCCCTAATGATTTTAGTATCTGTGTGTTTCCATACTCATTCCATTCTTCAGAGCAGAATTGCCTGCAGTGGCCTCAGCATATTCATAATGCAATGCAGCATTATAAAAGGATTTTTAGTCAAGATGCACAGTTTGCTAGGTGTTGTGTGTGGGATGCTTGATGGGGTGGACCAGTGTCTTGAGCTGGCATGGAGAATTCCTTTTCTAGATACCTTGTTGTTTAAGTCTGCCTTGCTCATGTGCTCTGAGCCATACTGATCATCTGACGTACTATTGGGAAGGAATTTGCCTCCAAGTCAAATTGGCAGGATCTTGGGGATTTTTCATCTTCCTCTTCAGTGTAGGATATAGGTGGCCTGTTGGGATCATTTGGGGATTTCTTATCAAACACTTCCCTGCTATTGCAGGCCCCTTGAGCATGGTTGGCATCATTGTTTCTCTTTTTATCTCCCTGTGGTTCAGAGTTTAGTTTTCTCAGGACTGCAATCTTAAAATAAATTTAAGCCTTTTGGCTTAATATACATGCAGCGGATGCTTTTTAAAGCATCTAGCACTGTGGCTCATGCCTTTGTAGAAATGGTGAAATGCACATCAGTGCTGAGAAATTGGTGGCAGCGCACTTTTGAACTAAAACACATTGAAGGTGTCTGAATGAAAGTTAATGCCCTGTTGTACATAGATCAGATTAGATAATTTAGTGGACCTTCTGGTATATATGAAATGCATGCCTGTACAGGAGACAGTAAGATTGTCAGTCTTCGCTTTAACCTCAAAATTAGTGGAATTGAACTATTGCGAAAATGTTTGATCACCTCTGAGTACTACTATTATACAATGAAAGAAAAACATCATTTTCATCCCTTGTATTCCTGTATCAGCAATGCAGCAGGCCTGTTAACTCTGGCTATTCCAGCAGTAATACCTTCTGTGTGGCTGCACAAACATACAAAACAGACTAAAGATTGCTCTGACTTGCACTTTGTGCAGTGACATTGAATCAATGGTGTTGCACTCTAAGTCAGGATAGTATGTGTGGCATTTATGTCATTACTGCCCCAGAGGCATGGCTCGGGCCCTGTTGCCAAGCAAAATCCCCTTATATTGTATTGATCCAGGAGTTTGAGGCAGTTACAGTGTTAAAATAAGCTATGCTCACAATAGATTTATGTATCCTATCATTATACAGCACTATTGCACCTATGAACTTTCTTTCTTTTTTTCTGTGTCTTCCCTTTGCCACACACGTGATTCTGGCCATTCTTTTGAATTTTCTCCCTCTGAATAGACTCTGTTCAACATTGTCTCCAATACGAACAATTTTGCATGGGGAAAAAATAAACCCAGGGTCTGTGGGCCACCAGGTGAAGGGTACTGAGCACATTTTGCTGCCTGCTGTGTTGTTAAAAAGTCCAGACTGAATAATCCACCCTCCTAAATTAACTTAATACAGTATTGATGAGACTGTATATAGCTTCCATTTCCGACTCCCCTTGCCCCCATCTCCACTCTTACTCTACTAAGTTACTTGGAAAACTATTCCATGAAAAGTGTTACTCTTCTTTCACTTATTTTTTCTCTCTTCAACCTACATGGCTTTCCCTATTCTCTCCCAGGGGCACTGACCTTTCCTACTGTCCCAGGTGTGCCGGGGTTACAAGAGAACCCCAGGCCAAAATAGAAGAAAGCCCCAACTTACCTTCTGCAGGGGCCAAAAGGTGTGGGGGAACGCGCGCGGAGAAACCACCAACGTGGTTCGTCAGCCGTGCTCACATCCAGCTGGGGCCGGGTGACATCAGCTGGAGACGCCACCTGGCGGAAACAAAAGGTGGCCCCGAGGGCTCAGGAGGGAGGCTGCACGGGGAAGCCCACGGCCTGAAAGGCGCAGCCGCTGCGTCGGGCGGCCCGGGAAGACGGGGGCGGAGCCGGCAGAGAAGCTGGCAGCAGAGCTGGCAGAGGCACCGGCAGAGAAGCTGGCAGTGGAGGCACCGGCAGAGAAGCCGGCAGAGGAGCCAACTGGCAAGCCGGCAGAGGAGCCGGCAGGGAAGCCGACTGGCTAGCCAGCAGATGAGCCAACCAGCAAGCCAGCTGGGAAGCCAACAGAGAAGCTGGGAGAAGAGCCAGCAGGGAAGCTGACAAAGGGAGCAGCGGTGAGTGGGGAGAGCAGAGGAGGAGACAAGTGCAGGGGAAGCTGGAGCAACTACGGGGAAGCCGTGAGTGGCAGAAGACTCCAAGCGGGGCTGGTAAACGGAGTAAGGAGCTTGCAGATGGGCCCACAGCATCCCCAAGAAGAGTCAGCCATGACCCATAAGACCTGGATCGACCGGGACACCATCCCTGGAGTAGGGTTGAGCCTAGGGGAGAGATAGGAGCCCTGAGTGGGGCAAGCAACCAGGTCTGGGGCACTGAGGCACTGGGAAAACACAGGGCCTGTAGACTGAGGGGCACTCTGTATTCCTTTGTGGCCTCCTGGCCCGCCGGTCACATCTCTCCGGCAGACACGGTGGTGGGGATCGCACGTTGAATCACGGTGTGGTTGGAATAGGGAGCTAGGGACATGGGATAGATGAATCCAGGACCAAAGGGCCTCGGAGCCTTCATGCCTGAGCCCAGGGACACTGGGGCCCGTGGCTGGATAGACCGAGAGGAACCAGGGACGCTAAAGGGCCAGAAGACCCGCGACCGAAGGTGGCGAGTGGCTGTGGTGTAGGGGAGGTCGGAGCCCCGTGACTGCCCGCCAAGAGGTGTGATGGCCCTGGAGGCTGCCTCAAGGGGGAGCCCCTCCACTGAGGTTCCATTCAAAATCATGGCAGACAAGTTAAGGGGACCCCCGGACGTAGCCTTTGGGGTCCACTCACAGACCCGGGACAGACAAGATCGATAGTCCAGGCTAAGGCTGCAAGAGAATGCCTGATAGAGCAGAGGCGGGCACACCTACATACAGGCTGCTTCTGGACTGCTAGTTGCCTCTTTCAGTTGAAGACAAAAGTGATATTGGCTCTGGTCTCTTTCATCTGTTTGAAGAGTTACATATTAGGTTAGAGAGTGGAGGCATCTGTTTAAAGCTGATAGAGGCAGATAATGGGGATATGGGCCAGTTTAAATCCTGCATGGTACTAGAGTGGGGTGACTGTCATATTTCTCTGTGACCACTGTCAATTGCAGCATGCAGCATTGGGCATAGTATCTCCATGGCAACTGTTGTTTACTTTCTTAATCTATTATGATGAGCTGAATTTCGAACAACATTTTGTATCCTAAATCACTTAAAAAAATTAAGTAATTAATCATGGGGATCCTTTCATTTTATAGCACTGAAATGGCAATGATCCAGCAGCTGTTTAATGGGGCTCGATAATTCTGTGTGATGAAAAAAGACAATCAGGGAAGAGTGTTTTTTTTTAAAGGAAAGTGCAAGAAGTTAGAAAAGCAAAAGGCAGTTGTAGGATAGTCAGATATTATAAAGACAAAGAGCTTAGTGTCCAAATTCTTGTGGAATCACTGACTTAGTGCTGGTAACATTGGCTTCAGCAAGGATGCTGACATTTGTGCAGCAATCTTCCCATTTAATGCAGAGGATTTCCCAGAATCATCACTGGTGATACCTCTCCAGGCTATAGAAATGTTAATATTAAGTCACCCATGTTTCACATCCCTAGAGAAGAGTAGGGATGATGACTTCACTGTAGACATGGATCTTAGTGTCTTTCCGGAGATTGTGATCAATAAGAACACACCAAAGAAATTTCCTGAAGGAGGTGCTTGAGCACTGGATGCTATGCTGGTTTTCCTACCCTGGTAAGGAAAGTGATTGATTACCTACAGGGTCTTTCCCTTGATGGTAATTTGAGGAGGGGAGTCACATTCATGGCCTGGAGAAGGCTGATTTAGCACTTTAGTTTTCTCAAGAGGGGCCCAAAGTTCAGTAGGTTTCTGTGAAGAGAACCAGCACAATCTGGAGGTTTTCCTCTATGTGGGCAAGAATGATGCAGTCATTGGCATTCTGACAATCAAGGGATGTTCTTTGGAATACTTTAGTCTTCAAGCAAAAACATACCAGATTGAAAAGCCCTCCATTCATCCAGTATTCAATGTCAATTCTGTAAGAGAGACTGACCTTAACGGGAACCAGGATGATAGTCAAAATAATGGAGAACAGAATTGGGACAATGATGCATTCTTGTGTGACCCCAGTTTGGATGACAAATGGATTTTTCTCCCATCCACTACAAAGAATGCTCATAGTCATGTGGTTTTGGAGAAGCCTCAGGGCCTTGAAATATTTTTCAGAGCATCCAAATCTGGCCAGTACTTTCCACAGGGCTTCACAATTGATGAAATCAAAGGCCTTAGAGAGGTGAATGAAGCCATATACAGATCCTGGTGTTGTTCCTAACTCTTTTCTTGGATCATGCCAGTTGCCTCAAGGGATGGCCTGAAACCATATTGAGATCTGGCAAGACTTCCTCAGCAAGGGGTAGAAGATGGTTCAGGATAGTGCAGGTGAGGATTTTATCTGCTGTGGAAACTAGGGCAATACCTTCGTAGTTCCCACACACAGACTAATCTCCTGTCTTGAAGATAGTCGTACTGATGGTGTTCCTCAGGTCCCCAGGGATCTTCTCATTGTTGCAAATTTGAAGAATAAATGTGTGGAGTCTCAATATCAATTCCTTGCTGCCAGCCTTGAAGATTTAAGTAGGTATGATATCTGGTCCAGTAACCTTGTTGTTCTTGGTTTCTTTGATGTCATGAAGAATTCTTTTAAGATAGGAGGGTTGGCAGGGGATCCCTTTTCAGGGTGGTGAGGGATGGACTTGATGATGGCATCCCTCAGTTGACTCACAGTTCAGGAGTTCCTTGAAGTGCATTTTCTGTCTACCTTGGATAGATTCATTGTCTTTGAGGAGCATCAAACCATCCTGTGATCACAGGAAAGTAGGACCATGGGAGACTGGACTATAGATGCTTTTTGTTACCTGGAAGAAACTACACATGTCATATTTAGCATAAAGCCGAATTTCTTTGGCTTTACCCTGCATTCACTAGTTTTGATTTCCGAGATCCTCCTTTGAGCTTCAGCTTTTGAGGAGTTGACATGTTTCTTTCTTTTGCTGAGATGAGGTATCAAATTACCAACAGAAGGAGCTCTTCTCTTCCAGTCAAAGAGGGCTTGGATCTTGGTGTCGCTTTCATCTAACCAGTCTTGGTGTCAATAGGTGGTATAACCAGTGGATTTAGCACAGGCCATATGAATGGTAGTTTTAAACTTTGTCCAGAGTTCCTCAATGCTGCCTTGAATTATGGGCAGGGCAGAGAGCTTTTCATGAAGACACTGTTGGAGATCCTTGCAAACCTTCAGGTTTTGAAGGGATTTGATATTGAAAGACCTTCACATTACTTTTGGCTATTTTTGGTATTTTGGAGTAAGCTGGATGTTCATGTTGGAGCTGACAAGATGATGATCTGGCCAGCAGTCACTAGTTCCTCACCTGGCTCTTGTGATATGGACATCTGTCCAATCACAGGCTCTAACAATAACTTGAAGAAGTGACACTGCTTAAAGCGAGGGTGTTTCCAGGGAGTCTTGTATATGTCACTGTCTGAAGATGGTGTTTATAAAGACAAGACTGTGTTTTTGCTCAGGATGCCATTGGAGTTGGCTTTCTCTACTCCTTCCTTCTTGATGGTGCCACTCCTGAGTTCCAGGTCACACCTGACTCTGCTGTTGAAGTCACTGAGGATAATGATTTTGTCCTCCTTGCGAGTATTAGTGAGAACATGGTCAAGGTTGGAGCAAAATTGTTCTCTGACATCATCATCAGCATTGAGCATCAGAGCATACACACTGATGACAGTGGTGTATTGATTTTTGCTGAGCTTGAGAGAGGGCCATAAGAAGCTCACTGATGCCCATGGGGAGCTCTGTAAATTGGCTAACATGCTGATTCTTGATGGCAAAACCAATGCCATGAACGCATCTGTCCAGGGCCAGTTTCCCCCTTCAGAAGAAGGTGTAGTGCCCACCCTCATCCCTCAGCTGACTTTTGCCCCGTTGGTTTGTCTCACTCAGACTTGCCATGTCAGTGTTGTATCTCACTGGTTCCCTGGAGATGATGGCAGTTCTTCTTTCTGGTAGTTTGTTGTCTTGGTTGTCCATGAAGGTGCAAGTGTTCCCTGTTGCAAAAATCATTTTTGTCTTATGATGTTTTTGACCACAGAGATAGTGATCCTGCTGGATGCAGTTATTCAGCCAGGAAGCGGATAAAACAGCCTAGATTTAGGGCACATCTTCTAATCCCTTTCCCATATAGAGGGAGCAGAAAGGATCCTGAACAAGACTGTTCCTGAATAGGAAGGCCATCAAGCTACTGTCGCCTGAGTGCAGATTTGTGACTGGAAAATGCCAGATTCACTGGTCTTGTCTCGGTCACACAATTAGCAGAAGAAAAGAAGCTGGTAACTGGGCGATCAAGGCCTATCAAAAGGGAGAAAGGTCATTCTCACCTTTCCTTTATGGAAAGAATTCAGGAGTGTGGTAAAATATAATGTACCAAAAACCAGTATCAGTGTTTAGTCCTTGTTTTTTACATATTAAAGTGGCTTAGTCTCTCTCCCCCATCTTTTAAAATAGTTGTATTTGAAAAGGATATTGGGGTTTAAAGTGAGGTAACTTTTACCCTGTTTGTAGGGGTGTGTGTGTGTGTGTACATCCCCCCGAGAGAGAGAGAGACTTACCATGTCTGGAGGGTGCGCGCGCGCGCGCACACACACACACACACACACCGCCCCCTCCCCTACAGACATGGTAAAACTTACCTCACTTTAAACCCCAATATGCTTTTCAATATATATATATATAGAGAGAGAGAGAGAGAGAGAGAGAGAGTCTCTAGACAGTACATGCAAAGAAGAAGTTTGTATTCCAGCAACTCAAGACTGCACCAGACCATTTCAGATATTGAAGTATCAACAAATTGTGAATGGTAATCTGAGATAAATCAAATCAAGAGAAACCAGAAAAGCAAGCTTAAGTCCATAGAAAAGATACTGAGGTAGAACAGGGTCCATGTCTGTAAATTTTTGAAACATGAGATTGTGGGAAGCTGTCCAAGCCATTATTAGTGGAATAGTCCCAATTCCGAGTGTGTGAGTGGCTGACTTTTAATCCACCTCGGATTAGTTATTACATTCTAAAGATCAGACTAGTGTTGTTTACAGGAAGTCTCTCACTGTGAAAAAACTGATGTCAGTTGGCAGTTCTGTAGTGGTTGACTAGGTAAATGTTTTGCTCTCCTACTAGTGTTCAGAAGACATGCTGAGGAAACAGCTAGTGCTCTGTGGATAATAACTTTAACAGACAGCTAAAACCATTTTTTTTATTTAGCACAGCAGTCAGTTCACATGGGAAGAGAGGCAGCTCTTACTATATACAGACTGTGAAAGTTATTTAAAAATAATTTTCCATTGAAATAGCCATTTCTCAGTGTCCTGCTGGCAATAATAATTTTTTTTTTTTTTTGAAAGTGACATCCTTTGTGTCAGTTTTAATTAAATGTGCTCCTCCCTCCTCCCCCCGCATCACACGTTTAGTTTATTCGTGGTGAAAAATGTTTCTGGTGGCATGAAACGCCAGGTTGCTATGCAGGGGAAAAGTGGTCAGATTTTTTTCCCCTGAACTTTTAAAGGTGATCATTATGCCAAGTAAAAAAGAGTAAAGAGCTTATGTCAGCGGTATTATAAGCATGGCTATGACTGTAGACTAGTAAGGAAGTGGAAAGATGTTGGGCCTGATTTTCCATTCTGTCAGCCTGGTTTTACATCCCTATGATTCCATTGATCTCAATGGAGTTTCACTTGCATAAAACACTCTAACAGAAGGGAGAGTCGGGTCGATTGTGTAGAGAAGCAATGAATGCAGTTACAGCTCAGCAGGAAGCAAATGCAGGTGCCTGCTTGACAAGTGAAATCTTTCACTGCTGGACTCACTGTTGACATAAAAAACGAGAGGAAAAAAGTGGAAATTCTCTCCTTCCCTGGCAGCTGCATTGTGCATAAAAGTACCCATCTGAAATGTGTGAACATTGTCATTCTCCACACACACTCTGGGAATAAAGAGTTAGTCAATATGACTGTAAAAATCATTGAAGAAAACAGCCAATGCCATCCCTAATGTAACTGTTAATTAAAGTGGAGTTTTACATCAGAAGTGGTTCTGGCCCATTAATGATAGTTAGATCCAGTCAGCTACTCCCAATACTGCACAATACACTTGCTGAGAGAGGCTTCAAGGTGCATGAAACAAATTGTTGACTCCTTATTTCAGAGACTAGCTTAAACATTCATTGATGTGAGACTGTGGAGGAATTCTAATGACATTCTTTGATTGGTGATAAATTAGCTGAGACCTACTTCAGAGAAAAGAGTATCAAGAGATGATTTGAACTTTAAACTTATGGTTTCAGGTTCAAGTGCAAGTACCTTTAGAAACTTCTGGCCTCCTTTCACTATGTTGCTAGGAGCCCCAAAGTGGAAATTAGGGTTAAAGTAGGTGTAGTTTTTCATGATTTTGATAAAAGAAGCTTTTTATTGTAGACTCAGGTAGTAATCCATGATTGTGGCTCCAGATCTGGACAGTAGTCTTGATTGGATTGTAATGATGGAGGTGGAGCACTGACTTGTCTTTATATCTAATGCACAGAATACATCTTCTCAAATAGTAAATTTAAATTATAACTTCTTTGGGCTCAGAAGAAGTTGCTAGATTGGAAGAGTAGTTCAGCGTTTTTTAAATTCTGTAGTTTGCTGTTCTGGTGTCACGGTGGCAGCATGGTGCTGCTGCTGTTGCTGGCCACCGTGAAAAGTTTGTGGGGGCTAAGCCCTGTTAGCCCTGGCCTTCTGCTGCCTATGGGCATCAGAGAAGGTGATTTCTGTCTTTAGTGTAGTGGCTTGGTCTTCTGACATTTCCACAAACAGGTCCTGATCTTGCAAAGGTTTCCCCTGAACTTTAAGCATACAGGCTGTCCCTTTATCTTCTGTGGGGCTATGCCCATGCAAAGTTAAGCTCATGTGTCTCTGCTTTCAGGATTAGTACCTACTCCCTGGTTTTCTGGGTGAGCCTATTGACTACAATGAAACTTCTGTGAAAAAGGGACTGCTCACTTGAGAGAGGATTGGGCTCTAAGTTCGGTAGAACACAGATACTGGACGTGGAAAGGGATACATCAGAGCAAAACATGATTTGCTTTAGTCCTATTAAGCACTTGTTAAAATGTTGCATAAAATAAGCTCAGATGTCATGACTGGTATAGATGGCACAAGAAAGAACCCTAGTGGCAGGAAGCTAGCAGAAAGTGAATTTTGTGTGACAATTAAAAGATGGAAATCCAGGGTACCCGTCAAAGACAAAGACCAGCACAATATATCTCTTTTATAACATTGTTTTCAATCCCCAAATGTCTACTTTAATTATTGCAAAAATATTTTTTCCCTAGCAGCAAGTCATAGTAGCTAATTTTTAACAATAGGCGTAAGAAAAAATCTGGGCCTGACAGATAACATCATGCTGATTTGTGTTTCCTGGAATGTAGCACATCAAACATAGCCTTGTGGGAGGGTAGAGGGGCCATTGCATTCATATGCTATTCTGACAGAATGCATTGTTTTGTAAGGCCCTGGGAGTTACACTCTCAAACACATTCAGTGGCACATCTGTGAGGCTCAATTCAGAAATCTGTAGCCATTGTCTAGAGGGCCATTTAAAAGGCCAGACATGAGAGCGTTCTGGTGGTCTTTAAACTCAATCCCAAATGCTGTACAGTGGTATTTATTTTGGCTTAAAGTGTGCAAAATATGTGAAAAAGGGAGTGGGGAGTGCCCAGACTTCTTCATCTTGCATCTCTGTGCAGAAATTGGACTAACTTAACCCCTCCCCACCTTGTTAGACCCTGTACAAGGATAAAGGAATTCAACTCTGAGAGATTTGGGATGCTGGGGTAGAACTATACACAGTATAACATATTCTGTCCTTCTGGGCACCAGTTTTCAGAACTGGACTGGCATGAAGTGGGGAAGCCAGAGGGTGAAGTAGTTGCCAGGTCAAGATGCTCTTTCCATTGCTCTCTCTCTGCCGTTTGGGCACAGGGCTTCTGCCTCTAAGCAAAGTATGTCTTCACCATTCTGCAGTGCTGCCTTTCTACAATCTGAAATGGGACATCAGTAAAATAGAGCAATAATTTGTTCTTCACATAATTTATGATAGGATGAGGTGCATCCCCAGTCCCACTGCAGTAGCTAGCTGAGTCTTCAGGGTTGTCATTAACTCTTGTAATTTTAACCTTTCCTTCCTCTCCCCACTGTAATTGGCTTTGTTCACAGATGGTGACCGTGTGGAATCTGTAAGGTTACTTGCTGTTTTTGAAAATTCACCGCACAGCTTTACAACCAATTATGGATGTTTCTAGGATGGGGTAGGCAACCCCTGGCATAGGTGCCAGTGTGTGGCACACCAAGGCATTTTGCTTGGCATGTGCGCCTCAGGGCAGGTGGCAGGGAAGGGGCCAGGACTGCACTGCCACAACAAGGATCAGGCCCCTTCTGGCTCCCCTGCTGTCCACCCCTGGCATGCCAACATCTTATAAGTTGAGGTTGCGGGTGTTTTGGCACTGTGCCCAAAAACATTGTTGACCCCGATCTAGGATGTACTGCATCCTACTTCTCATTTTTCCTGTGTATACTAGAAACTTTTACAGTATAATAAAAATACTTAGAGTGTAACTTTTTAAATAACATTTTTAAAGTGGGAAAATCCCTAGTGTAGATGGCAATAAATCAGCACAGGGTTTTTTTTCAGTTATAGCTTTAAGAAATACTAGCAAATACATATTTTTGCTGGGATTTGTTGGGCCTTTACAGGGCAGGAGTTTGCCAGCAGAATTTTCCCAACAAAGTCAGTCTAGTATAGGCAAACCATATATTACCGTATCCTGCTTCTGGCATGTATGCAGCCAGCCACATAATTTTATTAAAATCTAAATCTTTTCCCCATTTCTTCTCTCTTCTCTTTGGACTTAAGTGAGAGGTGAAGGTGGGGGTAGGGGGGTCGGGAGGAGTGGAGAGGGAATGATCAACTGCTCTGGTATGGAGCCATGTTGTTTTCCAAATCCACAAATGGTATTTTTATTTGCTTTGATGACAAGTGCAGTATATGCTTACTGAGTGGTAACTGGACCTCTCATTGCTGTCTGCTCCATGTCTGTTTACATCTGTGTGTTGGTTGGATGTTAACCTGTTATCTCTTTGTACAAAATTGGAGGCTAAACATTTATTCTTCTTCTAGAACACTATGAAAATTGACATCTGTGCTCCAGCAAAATGGAAAAAAGAAGGAAAAGCTGTCAAAGTATCATTCTTTGGAACATAAAATAGGCTTATAATTCTGCACCGTGTGCCGGGACCTGCTGTCAAACATACTATTGCAAACAAAGTGGGCAGGATATGAAAATGTGTATCTGATGGTTGACTTTGGTCTACTGTATGCAAGTAAGATATATGCTGTTGCATAAAGATTTAGGCCTACATTTTCCAAAGCATCTTGTAATTTCTGCTCAGCCAAAGACAGAAGGTGGATTTTTGGAATATAGATCGTCAGTAACTGCCAAAGATTAGGCCTGCTTAATATCTGTTGGTTTGATAGCTTTAAAAGTGAAATGTCCAATATTGTTAGCTGTGTCTGAAAATGTGGGCCTTATTCAGTTAGCAATAACTTGGCAGTGATTTTGAAAATCACTTATTCATGTGCTTAAATTTCCTATTATGAGAATCCAAAATAGTGCTCACAGTGTAAAAGCTAAGATTGTATAAAAGTGCATGAAGCATTTGTGTATCCCTTTGTTCACTGCTAAGGTTCTGTGATCAAATGCAAGCAATGTGTGGTCTAGTGGCTTGTGCATGAGGCTGGAAATTGAATATAATCTAATTTTTAATCCTGGCTCTATCTGTGATTCTCCTTATCACCTTCGGCAAGTCATTTTACACTTCCTTTCCCCCCAGTTCTAACTAACTAAAATCCTGCCTATTACAGGTCTGATCCAAAATCCACTGAAGTTAATTAAACTCCCATGGACTGCAGTGAACAGGCTTTGTATTTAGTAGCTGTGAAGATTAATTAGGTAATTTAACTACTTTGACTGTGCACAGGGCTACAGAAGTACAGCATATTGTTACATTGTGTGGCCTGTTACACTGAGAAAAAAGAAACAGTAGTAAAAATCTTCTGAAAGATTACCATATGGCAGGAGTCAGCAGCCAGCAGCCCAGAGGCCAGATCTGGCTGTGACGGCATGGACTAGATTGGAACCAGTTTGTGCTCAAAGCTAAGCTCTGTTAAAGCAGGCTCCCCTGACTCTCCTTCCTCTCCAAAATGCTGCTGACCCCACTATCATTTTTAGTAACATCAGTTTAAATGGCTTCAATGGCATTTATAGCTCCTAAATATATTAGTCTAAAAATATTTCTGAACCTCTTGCAGTCTCTTGTGGCCTGTTATTCCTATGACTTTTTCCTAGCCATGCACTGAAAATTAATTCAAAACTTTGTTTGGAGGTTGAGGGTCATATAAAATAGATAATTTAAAACTCTAATAAATAAGCAACTGTGGATTTTGGTTGTGGGTTATATATAAACCCCTAATCTAGATGGAGATACATAGTTTGTATCTTAGAATATGTGATATGACAATGAAAAATCTGGGTAGACAGATTAAAAATTGGAGAACTTTTAAAGAAGCTTCCTGTTTAAAATTCAGCCAAACTTAATCTGTTTGTGCCATATTAATCCTTTTTATTATTTTATATCAAGCAATTAATTTCGTATCTTCACAGTCATTACATTAAGTCCTTCTCCTGAGTTAGTTTTTCTTAACAGATCTGTTATAAACTTGGTCTCTTCTGTTTTATCTGTTTTAGCAGCAATTTCTCTACATTATCTGCTGGAGAATCTCCTTAGTTACTTCTTGACTTAGGGTAAATGCAGACATTCAGAGGTTAGGGGGAGGTTAGATTGAATTAAAAATGGCCACCCAATCTAACTTAGTTTGCTCAGGTGCAGACCCTACACTTAGATCCCTAGTCAAGCCCATTTAAGTGCGAATGGCACAGAAGATCAGGAAGGTTAGGTCAGTCTAAAAACGGCTGACCTGATCTAAGTTAACTGTACCTTGGAGGTAGTTTAACTTAGATTGGGTTTGGCGAGACTGATCTAACTGACGTTCTGCACAGTTCCTAGAGCAGCCCCAGGGCTGGGAAAGCCCAGCTGCTATCCCCAGCCCTGGGGCTGTGCTTTTCCTACCCCCACCCCTACCCCCAGCACCAGACTTTTCTTAGCTCCCTTGTCCATCCCCCTCCTCCATATGAACAACCCCCCCCCCCACAGATCAGCCAGCCAACCCCCTAAGCCCACCAAACCCCCAATATTGCCAGCTGTTCCTGGTTCTGGTTTTACCAGTGTTCGCTAGTGCTGGGAGCTGAATAAGTAAATTGGGGTGAGGGTTGGGAGGATTGATTTGCTTTTGGGGGTTGTTCATTTGTGGGTGTGGGAGGGTTGAGGGGATAAAAATAGCCCCTGGTCTGGGGGTAGAGAGCCTCTCATCCGCCAAAGCCCCCACCCCCTTTCCCCATGGACTCCACCAGTCTCCCTGATACTGCCAAACCCTCTTGGACCCTACCAACCCCAGTGCAGACCCTGCTAGCCCTGCAGTTCCCTCAAGCCCCTTGCAGATCCCACTTGCACCCCTGATCCTGCCAAACCCTCCAAGTCCCCACCAACTCCTCTGTGTGGATCCTACTTGGCCCCCATCCTGACTTACCTTAGATCAGGTGACAATTTTTTACTCGATCTAACTTCCTCCTAACCTCCCTGAATGTTTGTAGGTACCCTTAGTAGCGCTATTTACTGTCCACAACTCAGTATAATGTGGGGATCAGAAACTTATAAAAGAGGTGGTGCAGCCCAGTGTGTGTGTGTATGCATGTGTGTGTGTGTCTCACCACACACACTCATGCACTTCTCTGGACCTCAGTTTAACCACCTATAAAGTGAGTTTAATAATGCTAATCAGAAGTAATGAGAGAGGTTCTGTAGTAATTTTGACAGGGAAGCTGGTGCCATCTGTGTGCAGATTTATTAGTTTGTAAGCCTGGTGCTTTGTGTGTGTCTCTGTTGCTTTTTTGGGGTAAGTGGTTGTGGTTTGTGGTTCAGACTCTGTATGTTATTTATCTGTACATAAAATTGGAAAGACTCCTTAAGCAGCTGAGCTCTTGATTTTGTAAGCAATATAAGTGAGGGACCAGGGCCCACTTCATTTGACTAGAGACATTTTAATTACCTAAGGAGAGGCTGACGCCTTGTGCCTGAATGCATAGATTCTCTTTAATTAAATACAAGAGCTATTACCATAGGGATGCCAAGAGAAAACAAAGTTATTTTTAAATCTCCCTTTCACTTTGAACCTATTTTTGAAATGCTAATGAAAGCGTATTTGCCTTGTGCTGCTGTATCATAAGCAAAATTTACGAATGCGTAAAAGCGATGCTATTTTGACACTTAGCAACTCCAGCACAAATTCTGCTGACATGTTTTTACAGCTTGTTACTACATGCATTGGAGTACCAGCTTCAATAAACATTCAACATCTTGAAGAGGCAGATTTGATTTTTATAAACATTTAATTTCTCAACTGGTATTTTGTTGAAGTATGAGACATGCCTGTTAAGATTTCTGTAACTGTAAGACAATCAAGAGAGAGTTGTCATTTATTAAATGATTAAGATCCTACTTCTGTCATCCTCAGTGAGGCTGAGCACCCTTGGATTTCACAGGGGAATTTGCAAAAGGACTGCACCTGGTTTCACAGAAATGCTTATTCCATGTTAGCCAGTAGGTTTTCTATGGCTGAAAACAGATGTCACATTTATCCTGAGATATACCATTTTATCCTAGGACAAAGTGTAATCATACAGATGTCCATGTCCATTGTCCTAGGGTAAGACCTAAATACTGTAGTTTTCCAGGTAAGGAGTTTAAAGGAGTGCAGTATTGGTTTTGAGACATCTTTGCAGTTGACTGATCCAGGGGGAAATGGAGTGCTCTCTAAGTTACAGCAGCTTTTGTGGGCTACTAACTTAAGGATTGTAGGTTTTTGCTATGTTCTTGACCTGGCAACGCAAAGCCCTACAACCCATAGCCTTATGACTGACAGGCCCTGTTTTAAGGTGTCTGAGGGGGTCCTCAAAAGGCAGGTCTTTGGCTGCCTGCTTTAGTGCCTTTGGCCAAGGGCCAAAGCAGAAACAACATTTTTAAGGTTACTTTGTACTCTTCCACTCTGACCCACTTGTACCAAGCCATAGGATCTTTCTTGTGTGGTTTAAGACTGGACTTCCAAAGCATTGAATCATGTGTTTATCTTTAAGGCTGCATAGTTAGGTTGAATTTGTAAGTCATTTATGTCTAAGTACTTGTGCTTAAGAATTGTTTTGGCATTTACATTACACTGTCATTGGATAAACGAAATAATGCAAGGGCTAGGACCCCTGACTCCCTCTACCCGGCTGAGTCCCCTAACCACTGGGGCTGCTTACAGATGTGAAAACAAGCAAACAGACAGTGCTTTACTTTCAACTCAGCACGCCTCTCAATGTGTGATTGTCACACATATACTAAAAATGTATAAATATTTGGGAAGGTGGCATGAGCAGTTATGGGAGGGGCAATGGATCTTCTGCAGTTCTCTATATTAAGATATAGTTAATAGTTTAAAAACTTTGCAGATTCCAGCAGCATGAATTTGTACCAACAGATGCGGGAAAAACAGAAGCTGTAAATTGTGGGGCAGAGAGGGGAACAAAAAACCTTTGTGAGATGCTGACTGAAGAGGGTTCCCTTATATGAGAAATGTAGCAGAGATGAAAGAACAGAGAGAGACTGAGGCTGGCAAGATGAGGGTGTTACATAGAAAACTGAGGTCCTCTCATCCATTAATCTATGTAAAATTATGTAATACTTATTTAAAACTCACACAGCTACTAGAAGGTGAGTCATAAAATAAGTTGAGTAGACCCACAGGATAGGTGATATTTGAATATATGGAAAGTATTCAGTCATTCAGTGATATACCATTTTTCCAGTACCCTGGCAACTTTTATGGATTGTAATGGGGACACTTCAACATTGTGTAGTGCACTAGGAAAAAACCCCAGGGTGGTTAAGGTATCTTTCATTGGTTCCTGATGTCTGAAGTCAAGCCTTGATCTATACTTGTGGCAAAATACTTGCTACTCCCTGCCTCCCTCCACTCCCCAAGTTGACCCCATTGTAAGTGGGTACCTGGTCATTCAGGCTGGAGAGTCGAAGGTGGTCAAACATGATGCTAGCCACATGCAGTTGACTATAAAAACTGCTTGTTTTTAACCACTTTAGTCCAATGGGCTGTTAGCCTTAGTTGGAACTTTAACTTGTTTTGATTCACAGATGAAGGATGCCTGTCATCCAAGGAGCACTTTTGAATGAGGAAGAAAAGTTCTTACTCAGTGATGTTTTGTTCTGAGAAGCTTCGCCATGTGTTTGTTAAAAATAAAAATAATCTTCTCTCAGTCCTGCAGTAACAGCAGTGCACTCTGCAGAAACAGTGTTAGGCAATTTGTTGGAACAGAAAATAATTACAAGTACTTGTTAATGTATGTAATGCACCTGCTCCCCGGGTACAAGGAAGGGAAGTAAATCTGGTGGGGGGAGGTAGATGTTAGAAGAGTCTGAAACTAGTAAGCATGGCAATTTGAAAAATGTAGCTGTGTCTGGGGATTTATTTAAATTGTGGAGCCAAGTTCTACATATAATAAAACTGAGAAATAAGAAGGCTCAGAAAAGATCAATATGCAGCATTTAACATTAGGATGCTTGCCATTGAGTGATGAAATTTAGCTACCACTGTCATTTGCATGTTATCATGTAGGCCATCTGTAATGATATTGTCTGTAGCCATTCTAATCCACAGCATACCCTGGGATGGATCATGAGAGTCTACTGCCCTGTCACTTATTCTTACAGTTTGTTAATTGAAAGTGTGTATATTGTGCCAAAGTTACAGACGTTTTCAGGACTACAGACAGCAGTTCAGTTTGTGTGAAGTAGCCGTGTTTTGGCTGGAGAGTGTGTGTTACTAAAACATGTTGCTAAATGCCAGGACTCTAGTGTGACTAGTTTCTGCCTCAGGTGAACAAAGCCAGGAAGTAATAGTTTAACTTCATCCTTCAGAAGATTGCTGCACTACATACTAAAATTTTCTTGCATCTTCAGCATAGTTCCCAGCCTTGTGCTAGCATATCTTCTGGAAACTAAAATGACTTTGTCCACAGTTCTTGAACTGCTAAGGAAGGCTTTTGGAGTAGACAATAGCTGGGCATGGTTATGGCTCCTAGACTGTTAGGGAAATCTACTGCTAAAAGGCTCTTCACAGAATGGGGTGGTTATACCAGAGTGCAGGGGAAAGGTTCTGTGAAAGTGGTAGTTGAGGCCAAATATGTGCAGGTACCAGGGTTACAGGAGTAACGGACCCTTCTAGGAATGCTTTTGCAGAGGGAAGGTTGGAGCAGGAAAGGGAGCCCACTGAGGGCAGGAGCCTTTCCGGGAATTTCAACATTGTAGGCAGCTCCTTGTGATCCCTAGTGCAGCTGCAAACTAGTGACAACCCACTGCAGCCCTTCTCCCTGTACAGCACATAACGTACTTCCAGTCCACTTTGGTGCCATGTAACAAAAACAGTCTAAGCAGAATGCTTTCAAAATGCTACACCGTAAGAAACTTGTATACAGTGTTGTACACTGTATATCCCCACCTACACTCCTGTCCAAGGGAAAGGCTGAAAGTGGGGAGCTGTTTGGGGTGCTATAGTACTTACTAGTCCTCAACAAAATCCCTGTTGCGTCACGTGACAGGGGTTGATCTTCTTTTGGAATAGGAATTCCTTGGTAATTACAGCAGGTTTGTTGCACATGCTTTCACATCCTTGCTTGATTACAAATGCTTTCCTGTGTTTCTTCATTCTCATTTAGCCCTTGCCAATCACATTTGTTAAATACAGTTAAGCCTATTGTTTGCCATTGGATGTTTTCCTGATAAACTTTTCCAGGTTATAAAACTTGCTTTTTTTCCAAGATTTCTGACCTTGACTAGAAAAAAAAAAAAGAAATTGCAGGATATTAAGGACCAATAGGATGTAGAACTGTGTGAAACAAAGGCAACAGTTTAATAGATGTGGATTTCTGGAAACAGCTGTATTTGTGCTTAGAGCATTTTCCCTTCTTGTCTGTCCCCTCCGGCAAAGCTCTATAGCTCTTCCAGAATTTTGTGGAAGACTAGACATGACTCTCTTGGCAGCCTGTCAATGTTGTTCCTAACTTAGTCTTAACTTAGCCAACAGGAGGTTGCTATTGAGCCATGTGAGGTTTCTATGGCACTCAGTTCTTGCTGGCCTGAGGGAAAGAGTGGGAGTCGGGGAGAGGGGGGGCAGTCTTTAGTTCATCATTGCAGAATGTTTCTTTGGCGGGGAGGAGGAGAGGGGTTCTTGTTTTTTATACCTTAAAAATCTCCCAAGTTGAAACTCTTGTTTTGCAAATCTGATGTGCTCCTTTGTTATTACTTAGGAGAAAACCTATGACAAATCACAATGTATTAATTGTACTCTTCTTAGAAGTGACTCCATCCACTGACTTTAGTCTTCCTTCCCTACCTCACATAGATCGGCAAATGTTCTTCATCCCTGATGCTTTAGCATTGTGTCTGTTAGGGCTGGAATTAGCAGCAACTAATCATCATGTTTAAATGTGGTGGCAGTTGCGATAATGATAGGGGTGAAAGTCAATGAAAACCATTTTAGTTTTGACATAAAACTGATTTTTGATCTCAGTTTTGTCAAAGTTAATTGCCAGTAACATAGTCATCATAGTTTTATAACAGGGGATTCCCTTTTACTTCTGTGCTTAAATGATATTTTCTGTTTGGCTGGGAGCTGTACTCTCCTCAGTTGACATCTATGATGATGGGTCTTTAACAGCATATGAGATAACTAGTTCAGGCTGCATAATTTAATATTAATCCATGAACATAGGAAAGTGACTTTGCCTTATTTAATTGAATAGTGGAAAGGCACATTTATACTAGACATGAAGAAATAAAAAACAATTTAAATCAGTTTTGGTTCAGACACTCATAACTGCATATCAGAATCCCTTGGATGTTGCACTTTGTGGAATTAGAAGCATTTATCAGTTCATATTTATGGGGGTAATAATGAATTTTATCATACAGATGCTTTAATTCCAAACGAATACTTAATCACAATACTTCATGGATTTTCAATGCTTTGTGCGGTGCCTTCATCTGAAAGATGATGACATTATATATTAATTATGAAAAGCTTAATGTAATAATGAAAAGGTTGCCTAGTAATGAATGGAGTAAGCATAAATTTCTGCAGCCATTTTTATGTACATGCATCTTACAGAGTGGTGAACACACGAAGATGGAGACTTAATAATACCAAGCTTTTAGTTACTAAAAAAAATGAAATACAGCCTATTATCTTTGTGGTTGAATGGTTTCCTGTGTTATGTGTTTCAAGGTCAAGACATTATCAGCATTTGGTTGTGCTAAGGTGTGACAATGCAATGGCATAAAATTAATTTTGGCTTCTAAATTGATTAGAAAATTGGCAGGCAAGAGTATGTCCATCCAACTTTGGCACTTCTAGTAATAACTACAGTTTGAACCATGATAATTTCCATGTTGTAGTCTCACATCTTGATTTTTGAATACTTAATAGCAATAAAATGTGACCCAGTTGTAAACTTGGCTAAGGGACTGTGACTGTAGTTCCATACTAATAACTACCTTTTTCAAGACATTATTGAAAACTTCCCCTTTTTGAACAGAAACAAAGTAGCTTATTTGAGAGTGGAGTGCTCCTTTACTTTTCTCTGCCTGGGTCTATTTACTTTTTGCCCTTTACTCCAATAAATGTATGGTCTGTTTGGTTTGGTTAGCTGCATTATGCAGTTGACTGTTCCCATTAAAATCAAGAGCAAAACTTCCACTGATATCATTGAGATGATGATCCTCCCCTATATGGCACTATCCTCTTAAGAAGTGGGGTAAATGTGATATTTATGTGCTTACAGACAATACAAATACCATTATTTCCCCCATCTAAATAAATAGTGTGCAAGTCCTCTGAACAGGGGCCAGAATAACTGAAATAGCATTTATTGTATTTAAGAACAAGCTCTGCTTTCTTCATCTGTAATAGTAAATTACCATTTATTACCCCAGGCTGCAATTTTCTCACTAGGTGTTTTAGCGAACACAAAAAAGGTTTAGATTCATTCTCATTCCCAGCATATTCTGGGCTAACAGAACTCCCCTGACAACTCTTCAATGTAAGAAACATGGTCTATAAAGCAGGTTTTGTTTTTGGTTGCAAGCTGCATGCATGACTGTAAGAATTGTAATGTACATATTAGACTCATTAGGAGCAAATACAACATCAGGTAAACAAAATGGCACGAGTTTTATTTTAGAAGCCTGAGAAATAAATAAAAGGCCTCATGGGAGTTGATGGTTAACATCAGTTGAGTAAACAAGCAGAATGTGCTTGTGGTTGCTCTGCAGAAGAAATTAAATGAGTTGCTGCCACCTCTCTGTGCCTATCTTTTATAAAATAAATGTGTGGCACAGAGAAGAGTCCTCTGCTTTATCATCATCATCACTATTATTATTATATTTTTCCTCCCCTCTGTAGTGGAACAATAGCTGCATTCAGGGGAAAATTTCTAAGGGATACATGATGGAAATGCCTAGAAATTCCAACTTGTATAGGGATAGAAATGAATTGGGGCTTTCCTTTCCCCTGATCTGGTTTATTGAACACAGAGGGTATTTTAGATCCTGTTGTCCTCTACAAAGGAAGGACAACAGGAGCAGCTGCTTGGAAGAACATTCACAGCATTGTTTATTTGTCTCTGAATGGTGGATTATTTTCCTCATTTGTTTATATTGCCATCAATGGTTGGCCCCTTTTCCTGTTGAGTCTCCTTCCACAGCAACCCTTCAGCTATCTAACATCATTTACCCTGCCCCTTATGCTTCTTGCACTACTCTTATCTTCTCTTCCTTTCTTCCTTCCAGTCCACTGTTTTCCACTTTTATCCACTCGCTTCTGCTCTTTACTTCAATCAGGTGCCTTTAAAAAGGTGTTTTAAAAAAAAAATTAAGATGTTTCCTCTCTTCTCCCTCTGTTGTGTTTGTTGCATCCTTCCAGCTCCTTGCGGTAGACTGACTAATCTTATTTGTACAACATCTAATACAATAAATCTTAAATCCTAGCTGGGACCTTGCATTTAGTTAACAACATAAAAGAGTAGTAATATTTCCTGTCTTCCCTTCTCTCCCTGCCAAAGAATGAGTTTACTTTATCTTTGTTTCTGTATAATATATGTTAACACTAGGTGTTTCCCATGCTAATTTCACTTTTTGCCCCTTTGAAAGGATTCAGTGATAGGATTCACAAAATCCCACTATAATGGGAAAGTAGTTTCTAAACCTGTGAATGATAGATGCTTCAATGGGAGAGGAGCAAGGGTGGGACATTCTAGGCATGTCTTGTTTATCCTACCCCTCAGCATCTATTTTCTGCCACTGTATGGGACACGGTAGTGGGCTAGATGGACCTATGGTCTGACTCAGTAAAGAGCAGTTCTTACCTTGAAGAAAAGAATCACTTTTCTTACGTGGTGGACTTTATCTTGCTGACATTACAACAATCCTTGGATCACTGTAGTAGATCCTGCTACACAATTCATTGATTGATCTCTGAAGTGTTTAGGCATAGTTATGGGATTATTAACATATATGCTAAAGTAGTAGCAAAAAATTCTACCTTTTTAAGATGGACCTTGATATGAGTGTTTGCAGTAGCAGGGGACTGAGCTCAGTGACCCAGGAGGTCCCTTCCAGTTTTGCACCCATAATGTACCCTAAAAAATTCAAAAGAAATCATGAAGAGAAGTAGCTTGAAGCTTGGTTTATTTTTTAGTTAGAATTTTGCACTATATCTGTTATTCGGCCTTACAGAAAAGGCTGACCTATTCAATGTAGTTTTTTGAAAATGACTTTCTAATGTAATGTACGTCAGTGCTAACGTACACTGCATTATAATGCACTGTGCCACATGATGAAACTACTAGCTTTTAATTCTTTTAATATTCTTAACTAGAAGCTTGCACTTAATCTTCTTAAAACACCTTGGTGCCTAATACAACTTGCTATTAATCAGCAAGTTTCATTTGGATACTTCTAATCCTACTTGCTTGTTTTTTTTCACTTCGAATACTGTAATTTCTGTTAATCCACTTGAGACAGGCTTTTCTTATTGTTTTACAGTTACATATAAAGGAAAAGAATAATGTACATTTAGCTACAGTCTTTGCAATGGGCTTTCCATGTATTTCAAGATGTCTGTCAAAATTGTCAGTCTTGTTTTTAATATTGTCTGTTTACTTGCTCCATTCAGCCTTCAGATCCCTCTTCTTGCCTCTCCTGATCATTGCCTTTCATGCAGCTTTGCCATTTCTTGGTGCATGACTATCTTTCTGTGCATCTTTGGGTATCTGAAGCTAGGTATACACATTACACATTAACCAGCATAAGTGATCAGAAATTGAACTAAACCTGTAACACAACAGCTAGGGCAGCAGGGTGCATCATGGGCTTTTTGCCTCCTCTGCTGACTGGCCCAGTGTGGTCTCTCTCTCTTGAGGCCCCATCCCCTGCCAGCTGTTGGTAGCAGGAGGTGGGGGAGAGAACAGGGGAAGCGGGGAAAGCAGATGCCCAACCCCCCCAGCCCCAGCCAGAATAACTGGGGGGTTGTGGTGGTGGCTTCCCCCCTCCCTGCTGACTAGCCCAGTCCAGCTTCTTTCCCAGGCCCCACCCCCTGTCATCTGTCAGTGATGGGGGGAAGGGGGTAGAGCAGAGGCTCCTGCCCATGCCCCATGCCCCCTCTGCCAGACCCAGCCAGAACAGTTGGGTGTGGGGGCGGGGGGCATGCACCCTGGGCTTCACTCCTCCCCTGCTGACTGCTCCCCAGAGTGGCCTCCAGCCTGCTGTCCTGGCTGGGTCTGGGGGGACTGGGGTAGAGGCAGGTGCCTCCACTTCCCCCCTTTCTCTCCGCTCCCCTCCTGCCTCTAACAGCTGATGGGAGGTGGGGCCTGGGGAGAGTAGCCATGCTGGGCCAGTGAGCAGGGGAGGGGGGAAGCCCATGATGTGCGCCTCCCTCTCCCCTCCCAAGCTGTTCTGGTTGGGTCTGGGAGAGGCCTGGTTTGGGTGTTGGGATCCTCCACTTTCTCCACTGCTGGCAGCTGGGGGCTAACGGGGGGGTGGGAATTCTGTGATGACAGCAGGGGTTTGGGGGCACGTGCCTGGCAGCCAATCAGGTGTGACCTGATGATCAGCTGCATTTGGCTGCCTTCAGCAGACTGGGAGGCATGCGAAAGCGCACCCAGCCTGCTGGCCTCGGCCACTGCAGACGTCTGTGTGCCACCCACCTCCCCCTCGAAGGATGAATGTGTTCATTCCTGATCCATTCTACATGGCTTAGAGAAGGCTGCAAAGTTTTGATTGATTCTGCCATCGGCTTTTTGAACATCTGTACCTAGCAGAGAGTCTTCCTGTGTCAGTTCACCCATGTTCACATTTCAGATGCAAATTGTGTGCTCCATTCAAAAGTATTTGACCCTAAGGGGTAAATTTAACTGCCACTTTAAGGCCATTGTAAAAAAAAATAAATCAGGAGAGTAGTGCTCCTGCTGCTCTGTATCTCATATCTGTCTGGTCAAAATGCATCCAGTTCCAACCAAGGGTTAACCAGTTCTGACCATGAATTGTAGGGCTGGGTATTTGACCAGTCAAAAAATACTTGGTCAATTGACCAATCAAATAATGGTGGAACATTTTAAGCATTCATTTTTAGAACAGTGAAGAGAGACTTTAATCGTCTATAGAGTGGCCTATGCTAATTCCAAAAAAAGAGTTAGTTGTTATTGTGTGAAACAAATAAAATTCTAAAAAACTGTAATGAATTTTTATAACGATCTGTGTTAGTGCAAATATGAATTATATTAAAGACTGAACAGTTTGTCTTTTTTCTTGGCTTTTATCCCCAAACTCCAGGGTCAGTCTGAACAGTTACAAAAAGAAATTAAACACAACTAAAATATAGCAACTATATAAGATAGTTTTAAAAGGCAACTGTTGATCTTTCTGGATCATGGTGTATGTGTGAGAGGTCACCCAGACCTTTGACACATATGCCTAGGTAGGGATATGGAAGAGTGGAAGCTGCTTTGACTTTCCATTCCCCCTTAGACCATTGAGACAGAATCCAAAGGCCAGACTGAATCCAGACATTCAGTGCCTCGATGGCTATAGTTATGTGCATATCAGAGAATTGAACCCAGTTCACTTGTGTGACAGTCAAGGATTCAACCACTGAACCACAGCAGCTGGATAAAGGATAAGTGAGTTTTTAAAAAAGCAGCTATGCTAATTAGACATTGTCTGCATTTGGAAGTGCCCGCAGTCACAGCAGATAGGCAGTAGGAGAAGCTTTTCTATGCTGCTGGTTTTGATTCTTTCCTCAGAATGTAGTAGCTCCTGCAACCCCATCTGGTTTAGTGGGAGAAAGGGAAAGGAGGCTGGAAGAGCTCAGGATAAGGGGTGTCTGCTTCTAAATAGTTCCCTCACTTCTGCACTTGCTAACAGAAGACACTGTGCTGTAGTAAAAATGTAGGCTGCTACCTATACAAGGACATTTTTGGTATCAAGGAATATTTGCCAATTTGTGACTGCAGTCAAATAATAGGTGGTTACTTGACTAATCAATTGACATTATTTGACCAATCAATCGACAGGCTTGTCAACCGTAATGAATTGTCCCTGTTATATGCTTACAGCTAAACCACGATTGGCACCAGTTCAACTAGGAAGATGGTTGAAATCTGATTGCCTAATCAGCTTCATCATCCTGTATTGTGAGAACCTGTACTCCACGAAATCCCATTTAATTCATTAGATTTTCAGAGTGGTTAGGCTGAACATTGGTCCCTCTTGGTGTTTCTACCTTGTGTTTTGTTCTGCAGATGTAAAATTAGTTGGTGGAAGTAACAATTGATGCTGGATGGTGTGCCGGTGAAGATCTTGTGGCTCAGTGGCTTCACAGATGATTTCTTTTCCCCTTTTCTGCTCTGGGGTACACAGATTTAATTCTGTTGAAGCTCAATAAGAGCTCTACTGCAGGGAGCTGCCGAGTCAGCACTATTAGTTAATTTGTACAACATGAGATATTTCCCTAGGCATTTAATAGAAGTACAAATCATGTGGATTAGGTTATAATATTTGCCAGAGGAAAGGATTGTTTAGGGTGATTAACTTTGGACCAATCACATAGTTGGGATAGAGTTAGACAAGCTTTTGAATGCAAGACATTCAATTGTATTAGGTAATTAGACTTATCTAATTGAGTGTCTTGCATTTGAAAGCTTGTCTAACTCGATCCCAACTATGCGGTTGGTCCAATAACAAATATCACCCTAAGATATTCTTGCCTCTGGCATAATTTCTGGACCATTACAGCTATAACATCACTCTTGCACTACTATATTTATTATATTTGTTATTTCATGTTGGCTTAACATAGTTTCATTTTAATAGCTTACCACCATATTCTAAAGCCATCAGTCAGCAATATCAACAGCATAACAAAAGTTATTGCCTCACATTAGTTCACACTTGGGTGCTGACAGATGTGCAGCTCCCTGGTCTAACTCATAGTGTTTCACAATAAGTGCCACGAGTTAGATCAACCCTCTGGATCACACATTTTGTCACATGATCGGGCACTTTTTTTAAGTGCTCTGCAGCCATGCACTTCTGTCAGTGCACGTCTGTAGAGTGCTTTTAGTGGCTGATCACATGGCAAAACATCACATCTGTTGGCACCTTTTGCTGCTTGATGCAAACATAATTGTTTTTGCATCAGATTCATTCTGACTTTTGACAATGTAATGGGCATTCCAGAGTAACACTGTTATTGTTTGCTCCTTTTTTGTTTTCTTTAGCTCAACAATGAATAATAGTACCATTATTTCTCTGATGATAAAGGCTCAGTGCTATTTAGCGACTGAGAATAGAGGCCTTTTGATGGGAAGCAACTAATGGCCTCACCTGTTCAAAGGGATTTGTTGAAAATACAGTGAGAACTGCCACTTTTATCCTATATTAATAGTAAAGGGCCATATTCTGATTACTTTGAAATCCATGATAAAGCTGCTATTGTAGAATTTTACCTTAAGACTGTGGACTTTTTTCTATGGTGTAGTGGTACGATATTTGTGAATATTTAACTGTTAAGATCCAGTTTCTACTCTCAGTTATGCTGTCTTTGTCTTTTGATGTAGCATTACCTCTTCAGCTTCATTTAATATTATTATTTTGCTAACTTGTTGAACAATATTTTGTTAACATAGCAAAAGATACCTTTTAATGCAAGAAGATAAACATTGGTAGTACTGAAGCATTCAAGTTCTCAACTGATTAACGGTATTTTATTTAAGGGCAGATTCTTGTTTATCTTGATGCACAGGATAATGAATTACTATATATAAAAAAACCTGATACATTTTAAATAATTCTTATTTAGAACAATTGTTTTCTTCAGTGGCAGCCCCAGCAGGAGACTGGAAGCTCAGTGTAGCTGCTTGGTTAGATTGTAAATTTCAATTATCTTTATGCCGCTCAAATGAGAATAGGCTTTGCAGGTTACTGTTGTGACAATGAAACCATCACAAGCCTCATTAATATTAAATAGAGTACTATGTTGGGGGAACGTTATGGACAGAGTTACAGTTCTAATGGCTGATTAAAAGTTACTTGAAAAGGTTCCACGGATAGAAAGAAAGAAAGAAAGAAAGAAAGAAAGAAAGAAAGACTTTTGACTTTGACTTTTAAGAGGCATTTATTCCATGGAGGGTGACAAATTGTGGCCAATAGAGAGTATGTACAGGTTGGCCCGAATACCTGGGCCTCACAGACATGGCCTGGACTCATGGCCTGCAAGGCCTGCCCGTACACTCTAGACTAAAAAAAAAAACAGCGAACAAAAGGACTATTTACATATTTACAGTTCTGCCAGCGGGGACACCCATAGGGGCCTCAGGGGTCGACCCACGTGAAACAAAGTCCAAGGCCTTGGCCCACTGGACGCGTCTCTGCAGCTTGAGCAGCTGGTGGTGTTACAGGGCAAGGAGCAGGCGTCCCGCCTCGACTCGGCACAGCGCCCCCTCGAGGGCCCAGCATTCCTCGAAGGTGGGCACTGTCCACCGCAAGACCGCATGCTCAAACTTGAGCGAGAAAGAAAGAAAGAGTAAGAATGCATAGGGAATGCCAAGGCATGATGACTTTAAGTGACCAGCTCAAATCATATAATGAGTCAGTAGAAAAGCTGAACTAGAACCAGGAAGGCCTGACCTCAAGTCTCTTATTTAACCTCAAAGCTACAGCTCATTCCTGTACTGAAATGTGTTGCACACACTGTAGGCACTTCTACATGAGGCGTTTTCTGTGTAGCTGCCTAATCAGCTTCACAGTAAAGTTTCAGTGTCTACACGTGCAGCCCTATTAGGCCACAGGAAACTAACTCCACTGCAGGTTAGTACTTGTAAACACACAAGGACTATTCTACGGTGGCATTATTTAGTGTGGAGCAATACATGTGTAGATGCTGACAGGGCCAACTGGGGCACGAGGGTGTTTCAGTACGGGGGCTGCCTGCTGGCTAGTAGGGTGTGAAAAACGGGTGGTATTTGATTCAGATTCGGATTCAGCCTGAATCAGGGACAGTGATTCAATTTGTTGATTTGGATCACTGTCCCGATTTGATTCAGCCAAATCCAAATCTGAAGATTTGATGCTGATTCAGAGAATCAGTGATTCTGCCATAGACAAAGCTTTAAATGTTTTTTCTACATACCTCAAGGTACCAGGTATGGCTCATGAATGCTATGATGGTGGGGTGGATGAAGTATCCCATAAGAGCATGGTGGGGCCCCCCTGTGTGCTTGGTGGTGAACCTGGAAGTCGACTGGAAGTACTTCCGTGCCCTCCTGGTGGGGGGGAGAGGGCAGCACTCTCCCCAGTGGACCCGAAAGTAGACTGGAAATGCTTCTGGCCCACTTCCGGTTCTGCTGCCAAGCATGCTGGGGAGTCCCCCATGCTCCTGTGGGATGCTCCATCCACCTCACTATCTCAACATTCACGAGCTGCCTGGTACTTTGAGGTATGTAGAAAAAACATTTAAAGCTGTGTCTATGTCCGAATCATTGAATCTTTCCAAATCTCTCTGAATCGATTCGGAGGGTTTCGTTTCGATTTGAAGAGATTAAAGGGTCTCCTAATTTGATTCAGATTCGGAGATTCAGCCACCAAATCAGGCTGAATCTCTGCCGAATTGAATCAGCAACCGAAGCTTCGCCCAGCCCTACTGGCTAGCCCTGCATTGGAGCACCCTTGTGTCCTAGCCAGCCCCTCTGAAATACATTGAGCTGGGTTGAAGCAGACGTGGATTGGCAGGCTGACCCCCCAAGCTTCTCGCTAGCTGTGACCCGGCTCAGTGTGCTGCGGTCCTGAGCACATTTGCAAATGTGGTACCTAGGAGCAATAAACTCCAGCACAATGTGTGCTGGAGTTTATTGCTTTGTGCTAATAGCATATGTAGATGCACCCTATGTGAATAATAATAAAAAAGCAGTCTATTCCCAAAATAGCAACAATTCATTTCTAGACTTATGCATGAAGTCTTAATTTTGAAGTCAGTTATCTGCTGAATGTATCTGAAGTGGAATGAATATTTCCCACCTCCATCAAAGGTTTGGCTTATATGTTACTCTGAGATCTAAATCGATTTTATAATTTTAAAATATCTTTGCTCTGTGTATGAACACAGAAACTCTGTTCTCCTGCTTCTGATTTGTTGAGTCAGAGATACAGGGTTACTGTGGCATGGAAGATGAGCCTCCTATTTCAAAATTATAGGAAGAAGCAAGAAATATTTGGCAATCTTTGCTCAGCCAAAAAATAGATACAAATCCTTTGACATTTTATAAATGTCAGCTTCATGTTGCAACTATGATAAGTCAACAGCTTTGCATATGTTCAAATCAAATGATATTTCACATAAAATTGTAGGTTTGAAAGAAATTATATACCCAAGCATAAATCACAGTGCTACCTCACAGAAGTCTTATAAATTAAAAAGAACTTTTTACTCTGGAGTGACATCCTGTGTTCTTGTTGATTCATTTCAGTTAAGGAATACTTAAAGGTTCCCCTGTTATATACAGAAAATTATAGGTGAATAATGCTGAGCTCTGACCATATGATCAGGGCACTGGAAGCCAAATTCTAGTCTTGTCTCGGGTACTGACTTTTTATATGGGGCATTCTTCAAGTTGCTTAAGACACAGTTTTCAATTTCTAGTGGTTTTGAAAGTGCTGGATAACTGTAGTTCCCATTGGCTTCAAACATGTATTTAAGAGAGGTGACTAACTCTGTCCATCAAATATGAAAAAGTCTACCTTAACTTCTTTGCTTTTCAGTTTCACTGTCAGTCATTAATTCTCTCGATTTTTAACAAATTAGTTATCTGTTAAACTAAATCCCTTAATGTTGAGTATAATGAATGTCCTCATATCTCTGAATATTGGATCTTATGAACTAGAATTATCTTGGGAAGCATTTATGGTATGCTCTGGGCTTTCCTACTGATTATGTTTTCAGCATTTGCTACTTCAAGATGGATGCGATGGAGGGGTTAAGAAACTAAATTTCAGGCAGCAGCTCATTTGAACAATTATGGAACATGAGCAGTGAGATGAAACATTTTTTGTTGTAGTTTAATGTGTTTTAAAGCAGTCAGCTAGATAACAGAGCATTCTCTTGCTGTACTGCATAAAATAAAACTTGAAACTGCCCTGAAGGTCTTTGCATAGCTTTGGAGGTAAGCTTTCTGTTACCTTCAGCTGCATTTTTTTAATAAACTGGCTGCAATCAACTGTTTTTTCAAGTTGACTTTTATAGGTTCATTGCCTCAGATACCTGTTTCCATGTCCCCAGAAGCTATGGTTATTTTTTAGTTTATTCTGTGCTGAGCCTGTTCTAGTTGTACTGAAATGCATGCTCTCTATGGCTTCTTGTGGTTATGACTAGGCTTGGCGACATTCAGTTTTTATTACGAAATGTTGATAAACATTGATTTCACCTCACACTTACAGACCGATGAAAAAATATTTCCATCATTAATAACCAAAATTTATAGAAAGGGGGACGTAATGACGGCTGATGGAGTGTATGACAACCAGGGGAACAGTCCGACAGAACCATGCTGACTGTAGTTTGAACTGCAACTACCAGAAACCCCAGGCACTGGGATCAAAAGAAGAGGAGGTGACAAAAGTGGGCAAGTGAGCTTTGGGTGAGCGAAGCTGGGACTGATGGCAGCTCTGCTGCTTAGCTGGTGGCAGTCCCATAGTAGTTGCATTTGTTGCAGTGGGTGGTTATATTGCACTATAATAATAGTATATTGTCATTAATAAATTGCCTGCCCCCCACAACCTTAATTTCATGCAATCCTGAAAGTTTAAATTGATAAAATTGAAATAAATGCTTAAAAATAAACATTAATATTATTTGATATTAATATAAAATTCTTAAAAAATAAAAATCAAATTCTGCCAAGCCTAGTTATGACCCCAGCCCTCATCAAACAGTTCTCTCATTTTTACACAAATTGCCACTAAGCATCTGGACTGCTATCCTCCCAGGAAGCTCCTACGGTCCCAGATTGGAAACAGACAGTGCAAAAAAGAGCTACATTTAGCTAATCAACACTTCAGAGATTTTACACAGAACAGTTTTACTTAAAATAGTTTATTTGCAAGTGATGCAAATGTTTGAAAGGAAATCTTAATGAGACACTGACAAAGGGAGACTGCATGTGGATGTGTCACAGAAAGGTGAGGGGAAAGGTTCCAGTAAACCATTTTTTCCTTGCCTGTTAAATGTCCAAACCCTTACGAGATGAACTCAAAGAACCAAAATTAAATAGCTGAATAGATGGTTCCAGTAGGAGCAGAGCTGAAAAACTGAATGCATTTTAAACCTATGATAACACTATTAGAATAAAGAAAAAGGTACTGATCAAGGCTGTTAAAAATGCATACTGGAGGGTGCTCTCAGTGAACAAAAGACTCTTAGCACTGCAAGTTCGTGTGGGGAAATGTCACTGGTGCAGGAAAGCATTTCATTGTTGACTTTTTGGGAAAATGGAAGGGAGGGAAAATGTGAAGTGCCAATGGGGGAGGGGGATTGGGGGGAGGGGAGTACTCAAAAGGCTTTAACTGAAGTGCCTCCTATAAAGCCATGGCATGTTCATTTTTGCATTTCTAGTGCTTTCAGATTCAGTAGTATCTCCTTAAGCAGCCTCCTTGGCTGTGAAAAGGAAAATTGCTCAGGAGCAATGTTGTTTTTATCATAGAATGTCTGGAAAAAACTATAAAATGTTTATTTATAGGAAGGGGTACCAGACAACATTTGTCTTACAGTATAGATATCTTCAAGTATGAAATGATAGATTCCTTTTTCCCTAAATATTTTAGACTCTAAAATTATCTGTCCAATATAATCTGTCTTTTGTCCTCCCTGTGGTTTTGGAGCAGCTGAACATGAACTTTACAGAAGACTCGGAATTGGAAATGACCTTTTACATTCTTCGTCGTAAGGCAGCATCATTAGTGGGATTGGAGGAAGGACTGTCTTCTCTAGCAGAATCCCTCAGAGCCTGAACAGCTTTTCTTTGCTGAGTGGTCTTTGCTTTAGTCTCAAAAGGCTGCTGGTTCCTTCTGGCAAGATGTCAACTGAGGAAGAGTAGTGTAAAGAGAATATTGGGATAAAACTAAACTGCTAGATTAAGAGGAAATCTAGGGTACACTTACTGGAACCAGAAGCAGCTAACAAGAGTATTTATATTGGATGCTTATGGGACCTGGCTGCTTCAGTGCAAATACTCAGACTGGTGTGGTAGTTCAGTAGCAGTGTCTTCTGCTGCCACGTGTGGCTCCCAGTTCAAGCACTCGTCATGACAGCAAGGTGTGTTGCAAGGGCCATGTGCCTTGATTCAAAGAAGGGGTTGAGAGAACACAGCTCATGGTAGGCGCACTACTAAGTAGTTGAGTTCTAGAGGGAATTACATTCACTTCCTTTTTTTAGCTACTAGGAAGGTTTCTTTCACATGCGGTCAAAGATGTTATGGGGCGGAGCGGAGAGGAAAGTGTATCCTAAGGGGAAAGCCCCCAAATATTTTTTCCTAAGATATTAAGCAAGGGTCAGAGGTTCTGGGAAGAAATAAATGTCCACTGTTTTGACTAGTGGCTTAATCCAGCATGTTTGCATGCTTTTATTTCCTTTCCTGTTTTTGAGATTATTGAGGGATTTGAGGTTGAGATGCATGTACCAATTTCAGTAATGACTTTACCATTAATATAGATAATCCACACTGACTCTTTGTTAAAAATAGGCTTTTACAATCCTCTGTGCCAGCACTTTCAAATGTCAAAAAACACTGATGAAACTATTTGTTGGGTTGCAGAGTTAGGATAACCTGTTCTTTCATTTTATGACATCATATCCTCCTCAGTTTTTTCTTGTCACAGATCAGACTTATTTGCAAAAAAAAATTAAAAGATGTTTTTAAGGCAAATGCACTGTATGTGGAATTGAGGACACATCCCAGGAAAACTGCAATACTTTGCAGTACAATGGACTGATGTAATGCCTTCAGAGGTAATATTACCCATGCCAGTTAATAACCCCCCCCCCCCCCCCCAGCAAAGTCCATTTTAATCCATGTGTATGTAGTACTTCATTGGGGCCTATACGTACTATCATAATAATAATAAAGTAGCTGTCAGTTTGAGAAAGTATACTTCCTAATAAAGTGCATCATCCTTTTGCATGAAATGGCATTAGGAATTATTGGATGGCTCCTCAGTTTATTGTTAGAGCTCTGACTTCAGCTGAACCTTGTCAGTTATGCCAGCTGAAAATCTGGTCCTGTTTTTCCAGCAGAGCTATAAACCTATAGCTTCTGACTTAGTTATAATATCATTCTGTTTGTGATGTATTTTATTTTCATCCCTATGTAATCTCTCAACCTGATCAAGCTTTGCACTTAGTCAGCAGCTTGTTAGGCCTCTCTGCAGGAGATCAGACCTCCAAGATGCTTTTCAGAGTCCCTAATTGGTGCAGCATGTGGTCAAAGGGTTCAATACCTGGACTGGTGAGGAGGGTCAATCATGCATCACATCTGGTCATTCTTATTAGCTTTATGGTAAGGCACCATGGGCCCTGACATCTATTTAATTGCCAGCTTTAACTCTTCTATGTCATGTTGATGAAATGGGAAAATAGGGTCTTACTCTTAAGAGATATCTGGCTTCAAATAACAGATGTGAAAAGACCTCACTGGCTATATGTTGAGTGTGTATATGAGAGTCACTTTACTATGGTAGCAAGAAAGTGAAGTAAGGGAAAAACAAGTGATTGTATGCCTGTATCTTTCCAAATGCCCAGTAGAGTGCAAGTGAGATCAGCCATTTTCACAGAATTTTAATAATCAGAGATATAACCATGTTATTTTAAAACTTATGCTTCAAATTAATAAACTGCAAGACCTTGTAAGAAAGAGGGAGCCCCTAAAGATATATGGAAAAGTTCATGGATCTTCTATGGCATTACCTCAGGCAATTAAATTTTGCATTATTATGACTGGTGTTTGCAAATGTGTCCTAGTAGCTCCAGTTAGGATATAGTAATGGTGAAAATATCTCTTTGATGTGGAGTTGAGAGCTAGGAGAAGGAAGGTATTAGAGGAAAATACATGAGTATGGGGATACAACATATGCTTATGTTGTGGTGTTTTGGTGTTATCAAGAAAAAAGGAGACAGATTTTTAGACCAGTTGAGTAGTCTCATTGAAATTAGTGGGGCTGCTTGTAGAGTTAGGTGCTAGTCATCATGACTCAGAGTAGTGGAATTGGCCCTTAGTGGCTGGATCCAGAGGTGCAGGCACATGCGTTTCCTTGAGGACAAACAGTGGTGACACCATATGTGCCACTGTTACTTGTCCCCGGAGAATGCCCATACATGTGTGCTCTGGTGAGCAGCAGGTTGCCGCTGGTGGGGTAGGAGTAGGGGAGGTGCCAGCAGCCTTACCTGGGGCTCTGGGGGCCTCCCTGGGTTCCAGCATGGAGATCCAGCAGCAGAGAGCATGGCCAGCAGCCGGAGTATGGCTCTGGCAGGCCAGGCTCTGGTTTTGGGCAGCACATGCTACTGCCACATGTTGCCCTGGTGTGGGTTTTTTTGACCCACTGGGATCTCCCAGAAACCCCCTGTGTGCTGCAAATTAACAGTGAGGGAAATGCCTGCATGTGCGGCATGTGTGGTGGCCCAGATGGGTCTGTGGCACAGTGCGTACCGCACTTGCACACTCATCTGGACACGTCCAGTGAGTACAAGCTTGTTTAAATAACAAAGGGAAAAGGGCTTCAGAACCTGTCTTTGCCCAAACTGCTATAAAGTTCAATTCATTCTGACTCCTGATGTTGTCAGAAAGTATTTCTGTTCAGTGACAAGGGAAATTTTTCTAATAATTTTTTTTTCCTTCCTTTTGAACAGCCTGTGTGGAAATTTAGCATGTGATAAAGAACACTCTTCTTATTTTGACTGATAGTCTTTAAGATTTTCTTGTTGTCACAGCATTGTTCTGAGCTCCAAGAAACAGCTGATTTAGGAAAGGGTTGAGTCAAAGAGCAGGCTATAGGTTTTTTAATCTGTTAGGAGTCTTGTAGTCTATCAAGTCATTTAGAATGACTATATAACTTGCTTGTATATTTTTTGCCTCTTTCCTTACATGTTTAAGCATAAAAATTCCACATCTTTCCATTGTATTGTAAGGCCTTAAAAGTAAGATTGGATTGTCTGAAAAAATATCACAGTGCAGCTTGTATATTTTATTTGCCCTGGAAGGACAATGAATAATTTCCTGGAGATTTTATCTTCATTTTCATTTTATTTTTCTTTTCAGCTCTGAATCCTAAGTTTCTTGTTTGAATGTCAGAACAGAAGCATAGATAGTTCTCCCTCCAAACCTTGAAACAAAACATTTGAGAAATATTTTATAAATCTTCTAAAATGTAGGAAAAAATAGGGTTATTTTCCCTACCCCTCTTTATTTTGTTATATTTAAATCAACAGAGCTACATAGATTTATGCCAACTGAAACAATGAACCAGCATGTTTTGCCAACATATTTCTAATTCTTTTTACTGCATAGTAACAAAGTTGTATGATTTACATTTTTATAATTATAAATAAATATTTTGTGGAGAAGAACTAGGTTCAAGCTACTACAGAAGGAACATGCAGCTTATATGTAACTAACGATTTACTCGCTTTTCATCATGATGCTCCAAATACTGTATTAAAGATTAGAAGCCTGCTCTCACTCCCATTGGAAGGCATGCAAAAATCATATTCAGCTTTGATGTGAAAAGTCTGTTTATGGACATGGAAGCAGATTGTCTAGGTTGCCAAGCACAAGACTGGGGATGAAACCTCATATGATCTGGGGGCCATCTCAAAATTTTTTCACTAAGCATGTGTTAAACTAGCTAGAAGTTTTCTCATTTTGTACTGACTATTCTCAGCCCCTGAGGATCATTACTGAGGATCAGCTTGACTGCATGTACCAGGTAAACTTGGTGTTGGAAAGAATATGGTATAAGAACTGCTATGGTGTCTTTAGATTATCCACGTGTTATTCTGCATAGAGGAATTCCTTAAAGATGCCAGTTCTGTCAGAGCACAGTAATTGTATGAGCTGTTCCAGCAAACCTAGCCCTTCATGAAAGCCTATTAATTATACATATGTCCAGCAGAGGAAGTTGAAAGTAAATTTCAAAAGAAAAGAAGCCTGAGGGAGAATTTACAATGATATAGCCCCTTGGTGTTGGAGTACTTGTAAAACCTAAATAGTAATGAATCAAAATCTAGTTTGTCACACCTGTGCATTCCACTGAAGTTATTTTTATGAACGCTTCTAAAATATGTTCATTAACAAATTGTGTTTATATTTATTTCAAATTGGATGACTAGAAGTTTATGCTTGAGTAAATAAATCATGAAAGGCTATTTGGTAACTGTCTGACAAACACTTTTCTATTTTTTAAGTTCATATAGTTCCTTTCTGTGGGCTCTTTCTTTCTGCTTCATGGTATCTTGAAAGAGATGTTAATCATCTCATCTCAGAGCTGTATTAACTCTGAGCTGCTAGAAAATAGATTCCATCTAAAAAGATGAAAGTTTCCTGTACAGAAAGCTGTGTTGAGAAATATTCTCTGGAAAGACTCTACAATAAATGCAAAACACGTGTAAATAAAGTGAAGCACCTATTGTAGTATATTAAATAGCGGTTAAAATGAAGTTATTTCATATGACAAGTTCTTTCTCTTGCCATTCTTTTAAGGCTGCTAAGGACAAACATAGGAAGCTGAGACTCTAGGATAGGACCACATGCCCAATACTTTTCTCAGACTACAGTTCACCATGATTATGCATTAATGACACATTTCAATGCATTAATAATATAATATTTTAAAGATAAACTTCTATCAAATTAGGAAAAAGGTCAACTTTTTGATATTGCAAGTTTTAGAAGAATTTTTTAAAGTTTGTTTTACCCTAATTGTGGACAGAGATGGTGTTGCAAGGAATGGAGGACCGGTTATATCTGTAAAACCCCAAACCCACAAGGCCAAACTGAGGAATTGCATGCATTTGCATTAGTGGTACAGTTATTTAATTGCAAATGCCAATGTAGATATTGTGCTAGTGGGTATGGAAGTATATGCACTTCTTTTGGTGTTTCTCTACCTCTTCAATATTTAGATAAAAGTGCTTTTTATAGCCCCATATTTCAGACTGGAACAAAATAAAAACCTACTCTTGTCAAATTGTTGAGTGTTCTCAATTGCTGTTGACTTCAGTTTGGTTGTGTCTTCACAGATATGAAAGGAAAAAATATGAATAACACTTGCATGGCTGTGATATGCAAATTAAGAAAAAACATTTCTATTTTAATCCCTCTGAAGAGCTTTCAGGGATTTTGGATCTAACAATGACTACATCACTCTTGTAGGGAGATGGGAGTGCCCACAACAAAATGAAATATTTTGGTATCTTGAGTTTGAATAGTCCACAAGTCTCTTGAGAAGGCACTGTTTCAGCACCATCTCAACCTGCCACTTTCATGTCCTAGCTGCCACTTTACTAAGAAAATCAAATGAAATGTACCTGGAAAGCTTACCTCAGGCTTCTGTGTCAGCCCCAACCACATTTATAGGCATCAAAGAAAATTGCCTTATTTTATGGGCCTTCATAGATTCGTAGATTCATAGATGTTAGGGTCGGAAGGGACCTCAGTAGATCTTCGAGTCCGACCCCCTGCATAGGCAGGAAAGAGTGCTGGGTCTAGATGACCCCAGCTAGATGGTTATCTAACCTCCTCTTGAAGACCCCCAGGGTAGGGGAGAGCACCACCTCCCTTGGGAGCCCGTTCCAGACCTTGGCCACTCGAACTGCAAAGATGTTCCTCCTAATGTCCAATCTAAATCTGCTCTCTGCTAGCTTGTGGCCATTATTTCTTGTAACCCCCGGGGGCGCCTTGGTGAATAAATACTCACCAATTCCCTTCTGTGCCCCCGTGATGAACTTATAGGCAGCCACAAAGTCGCCTCTCAACCTTCTCTTGCGGAGGATTAAAAGGTCCAGTTTCTCTAGTCTCTCGTTGTAGGGCTTGGTCTGCAGGCCCTTAACCATACGAGTGGCCCTTCTCTGGACCCTCTCCAGGTTATCCGCATCCCTCTTGAATTGCGGCACCCAGAATTGCACGCAGTACTCCAACTGCGGTCTGACCAGCGCCCGATAGAGGGGAAGTATCACCTCCTTGGACCTATTTGTCATGCATCTGCTGATGCATGATAAAGTGCCATTGGCTTTTCTGATGGCTTTGTCACACTGCCGACTCATGTTCATCTTGGAGTCCATTAGGACTCCAAGATCCCTTTCCACTTCCATGCCACCCAGCAGGTCATTCCCTAGGCTGTAGGTGTGCTGGACATTTTTCCTCCCAAGGTGCAGCACTTTGCATTTCTCCTTGTTGAACTGCATTCTGTTGTTTTCTGCCCACTTGTCCAACCTATCCAGGTCTGCCTGCAGCTGTTCCCTGCCCTCCGGCGTGTCCACTTCTCCCCATAGCTTTGTGTCATCTGCAAACTTGGACAGAGTACATTTCACTCCCTCGTCCAAGTCGCTGATGAAGACATTAAAGAGTATCGGTCCAAGGACCGAGCCCTGCGGGACCCCACTGCCCACACCCTTCCAGGTCGAAGCAGACCCATCCACCACGACTCTCTGGGTGCGACCCTCCAGCCAATTTGCCACCCACCGGCCTGTGTAGTCATCCAAGTCACAGCCTCTTAACTTGTTCACCAGTATGGGGTGGGATACTGTATCGAAGGCCTTCCTGAAGTCTAAGTATATGACATCCACCCCTCATAGGCCCTGCAATATGACTGCTGATGAAATTTCAGTAAATGATTGCCTGAAAACTGAACAGTCAGCTTATTTTGATGAAATACAAAGCTGTGGCACAAAGTAATGCAATGTACCACTAATATGCTTGCATTACAGTATATGAGTTTTTGCATGATAACTGTGCTACAGTGAAGGACATTCTACAGTAAATGACTCGAAGCAAAACAGGGTTGTAACTTAGGTACAAGAGAAAAGGTCAAGATGTCATCCTAGAGGTCTGTCCCATTCTTTAGACATCCTGTACCTTGCCCTCACAGTGGATGGCCCTGCTGCATTTAATTCAGGCAAATTACAAGCTCTTTGGCTGAGTGGAAGGACACAAAGGTTATTTTGAAAGGGAGATCATTCTGACTGGGTCAATGTGAGGAAAGTGGCTTACCTGTGTTAGTTAATCTCTTGTTCTGTTAAACAAACTTCAAGATAGAGTTCTCATCCAACTCAACATGAGATGCTTTAGCATAAGAAGGCTGCCCTGCAGTTTGATTTGTAAGACTTACCAATGCTTGCCAAATGGTCTTCCATTTTGCAATTCTCCCGGCGGTCAGAACCTCCTAAACATGGCTTGATTGTGCCAATCTGGTATAGCCAATACTAAGCTGAGCTAGTAGTTCCACTGGTGGGTGTGCATGATCTCAGCTCTTCTTTTGTGCTGCACGTCTCCTGGTAGATGGGATGGGAGCAATGTCTGCATTTCTTAGGACCCAGGGATTGTACTTCTGCCTAAGCATTCATGTGTTGGATGAAACTCTGTGTGTCCATTCCTTGTAACACATGTAAGCTAGGGACAGACATTCAAAAAGCCAGAGCCTGAATTGATTCAATCTTTGCAGATTAGTCTAACCTGGCTAGGTTAAATCACTTTGTAACCATACAGACATCCCCTCTGGACTGAAAAAATGCAGGCACATTTTTAATAGCTCAGGCTAGAAGCCGGGGGCACTAGACCAGGCCTCCCTTAGATTCCACAGTGCTGAGCTGAGGGGAGGCGTGGCCAGGCCCAGGCCCAGGCAGGGCACTGTGATTAGGGAGGGGTTCTCTCCCCCCTCCTTGATAACAGAGCATTTATCAACTCTGTTATTAGCGTTTAGCACCCAGTTGCTCATTAGTTCAAGCTCTTCTTAAACAGCTTTTTCCAAAGCAAGGAATGCAGGGACACTGCCAACTGAGCTGTTGATTAGCTCCAAAAAGCCCTAAGTGGATGCTGTCCTGTCTGCCGTACACAGCATTAGCTAGCATACCACATGTTGGATGTGGTCCATGCTGTGGGAGAGAGGAGGAAGGCATCTCTGTTTAAGCAGTCAGTGGTGAGACAGGGGGAGAGGGGCACGGAGAAGCCAGCAGACCCTGCTGTGCCTGCAAGTCTGTGCTGAAGCTCCAGCCAGGGAGCAGAGGGGAGGGGCCAGCCCTGCTGTGGAGCAGAGAGCCCCGCCCAGCCCAGAGAGCATGCCGGGATGCTGGGGGACTCTGGTTTAACTTACACCAGCAAGGCGGCTGGGACAGACATTGCATAAACTGGTTTGACCCAGATCAGTTAAGTCTGATACAACATTCAACCAGGTTTATCTCAAACTGGTTTCAGCCATTTTCACACTGGTTTATGTATACTGAATGTCTGTTCTACTACAGGTTTAAACCAGTTTCTGATCACTTAAACTGGTTTATGTGTAATGTCTGTCCCTAGCCATAAAGACCTGACAGAATCTGAGGTGGTTAAATGCTACGGTATTCCCCACTTCATCTCTAAGTCTTCTAGACTGCAAGGTTTTTGTCATTATGACTTCATGGCTTCCAATCAGAGTTTTGATCCATCCTCTGTCAAACTGCATACTTTGCTCTCTGTGCTCTGTTATGCTCAGTGAAATCATCAGGAGCTTCTCAGTATGTGGCACTTCATACAGTTGTTCCCTTCCTTGGTTGTGAAACATAGGAGGGGATTTTATATAAATGGAGGAAGAAATGAATAAACTCTTTACCTCCTTGTTTGTCTTTTCTGTCACAGAGATTTCATGGCAGCGGGAAGAGTAGGAGTCCCTTATTAAAATATGCATGGCACAGTCATTGACCAGCCCTTTACTTGAAACAAGAGTGATTGAATAAGTGATACCATTTAGTCTCAGAACTGATTAAGATGGTGCTGAGTAATTGGATGAGGCCTTTCTGCCCAAATAGTAGATTTGTATAGTAGATTTGTATACTGGTAAATTTGAATAGTAGATTTGCTTACCAGTATTGCATAAGTCTAAGCATAAAAATAACCTTATGCCTGAAGGGGTTAAAACAATAGTATAGGATATCTTTTAAGATCTGAGGGCCATATCCAGGTTTGTTCAGTGTCCTTATCTTGCAAATTAATCTAAAAGGTTGCATGTAGCAATAAGTTTAGAAGGTTCCTGAATGATCTACTACAGATGTTAAATTTAGCACAGATGCTCTGTGCTGTGTAGGAAGACTGCTGAGAATGGTAATGTTAAACACACTCCTCCTCAAATTAGCTGCATGCTGTGAGGCAGTATCAGCTGCACATCCCCACTGTGCTATGGCAACAGTTATAGATGAGCCAGAACTTTTTACTCCCACAGTTCATCATTGTAAGTCCAGTTTGTCTAAGGTGAGTGGTTCATGGGAAAAGGCAGGACATGCACACCCCTTGATGAAGCCCTGATGGGTTTGTTACTTTTCTCCTGAGAACCTTGGACCTTTTGTTTATGATACTTGAGTGGGAAACTTTAAAAGAGCTTTAAACAACTTCAATATGTATTTTTTTTTCTTTGCTTCCAGGAAAAAGTGGAAATAAATGGAGTCTGATAAGATTAGCCATACTAATATACATCTTGATAGACTAAATTTTGCAGTTATATTTGCTTTCATTTTTAGAAACTCTTTGTAGTTTAATTTGAAAACGTCTTTTAAACAATCCTTCTGGTAATAGGAACAAGAAAACTACATTGTACAGACTCATGTGCAACTACCTAATTTAAAATTAAGGTTTCCAGTAATGCATTGGATTTATATTTAACTAAACAGTTATCATGTGTTAGCAGCTTAGATGATGAATAAGTGCATACTGTAAGTGCCCTTAAGAATTTCCTTTTTGAGTAAGATGTTAAAGGGAGCTTCAGAGCAAGCCCTTGGACAATTAGAATTATCTCTGTTCTATTTGTACAGCGCCTAGCACAATGGGGACCCAATCTCTATGGAGCTGTTTGGGTAGTACTCAAACGCAAGGATTTGCTAGCTACTAATCATAACAGTAGCTAATGAAAAGGAAACATTTTAAGAGTGGCCATTCTATTTGCTGAAGTATATTACACTTAGTTGCTTATCCTAAGAATAATTTCCATCAGGTAGATAAATATAATCAAATACTACTTAAGTAATAGCATAGGTCAAATTCTGTGCTGGTTTATGGTTTGCTGTTTCAAGAATTTGCATCAACTTTTGTTAGATTACATGATAGGGAATGCTAGTGTGTTAAGGTTAATTAGTGCTAGTGATTAGAGGGAGGAAACCCTCTCTAACGTGCACTGTTCAGACCTGCCAGTAGGGCCAGGTACAGACATTACACTTTTACAAGTATAAGTGATCGGAAACCAGTCTATACCCATAACAGAACAGAAGTTCAGCACACGTAGACTGGTTTTAAAATGGCGGAAACGGGTCTAGGATCTGCCCCCCTCCCCTCCATGGTGAATATGTGTTCTGTTTGCTATTGATTTGACCTATGCCACTTACAGACAACTGCGTAACTTAGTTTGATTCCACCTCAGATTTTTTGACTGTCTGTACCTAGCTTAGAAAGCTGGTGAGCAGAGGCACGGCTAGGGGCTGCAAGTCTGCTCCATGTTTGCCCTGCTCACCAACTCTCTAGCCACAGTATGGACTGTTGTGGGGGGAGGCGGCCCCCTCCATGCTGCTTCACTGATACTCTCTGCCCCCTAAATCACCCTGCTGCCTCCTATCGGCTCCCAAATCTCCCCTCCATTTTGCAATTGGCTCCTCCAGCCCCAGATCACCCCCTACCTGCCAGTTGGCCCCTCTATGGAGTAATTGCCCTGGCATCCTGATCAGCCCAAGAGCAGTGGTGGCAGCAGCTGGGGGGAGGAACTCCTCCTTGCCTGCTCCTAAGGTCCCTGCAGTCAGTGCCACCAATGCACACCCAGATCCAGCCCCCACCAGGCCTCACAGCTGCCTGGTAGATCCTTGTCTCCCCCACTTCCTTTACCCCACCATCCCTCAGTTGGAGGGCCTGGCAGAAGCTGTATCTGGCTGGACCTAGGTGTGCCAGGCGGCATGGTCTCCAGTGACCCCAGGAGCAGGCGGGAAGGGGGAACCCCCCCCACCAGTACCTCCACCACTCGGGCTGATTAGGGTGGCAGGGCAGTGATCCAGGGGTGGAGGGGCTGATGTGGGCAGAGGATGGAGGGGGGTGATTTGGAGATTGGGAGGCATTTTGGGGGCCAGAGGGAGCAGAAGCCCAGCAACTCCCCACCTCCACTCCCCCTCCCATCCTGCCCCGCCACTCCTTCCATATGCCTCCCTCTCTCTGGTTCCCCTTCATCCCTTTTTCCTTTCTCCCCACTCCCCACCCACTCCTTGCCCTGTTGTTCCCAGTCATCAATCCAGGGCTATAGAGTCCTGGATGAGAGCTAGTCTACCTGGGAGCAAAGCATCCTGGGATATGGGAAAACTGCAGATTGGTTGTTTTATCTCAGGTGAACACTGAGAAATTAAATCAAGATACATAGCCCAGCTCAAAGATAATTCTGGCTTGAAGTTGTCTAAAGGGCACTTAGAACTACTTAATGAGCCTTAATGTGTGATGATCATTTAGGTTTTAATTGATCTTAACATGATCTAAATGTAATGTGTAATCTCACCCATAGTGCCTCATCAGTATTAATATGACATTTGGTTTATTGCAGCTGACTTGATGAAAATATAAAATCCATCTCTTTGGTATTTCGTATGTGTTTGTGATGTCTGGCCAAAAGCAGGTAGGCCTGTTCAAGTCATGCCGTCAATTGCATCCATACACCGAGGCATTTGGGATTCTACAGGTGTAACTGAGAAAAAAAAATGGCCTAGATATTGGAAGAATAGATGTAAAGTTAGACTACAAAAGTTAAAAATTGATTGCTTTTGCTTCCATCTTATGGTATATGTGCACATGTTATTTAAGTGTAGACACTAAAGTATGTGCCCAAAGATTGTTTATTCCTCATGTAATATTAATCTTTATTATTTTCTGATTTGTTAGGTTGATAAAGAAATAGCTAGGAATTTATTCTGAAATAGGTAAATAGTAGCCCATAAATGGATGTATGTATGGGTTTGAATATGTACTGTATTTGGCAGAAGCACAGGCAGGTGTGGATCTCTCTCTCTCTCTCTCTTTCTCTTTCTCATATATATATATAAAATCAGATGAGTAAAGAGAGATCTACTAAAACTGATTGAGCTCTAAGGTATAAGTTGTGCTGCCCTTATCCAAATTCTGCTTCTTGTTGCAACCTTGCAGCCATTCTGGCTTCAGACAGGTTGATACGTGCATCTTGGAGCAGGTGTTGATGCATGCTGAACACAGGGACTAGGGATAGAAATTAGGGCTGTGTGAAGCTTTCAGTGCTGATTTGACATGGAGGAGATTCAGCCCAATTCGGTGGCTGAATCTCTGAATCCGAATCGAATCAGGGGACCAATTAAAAAGTCTGAATTGATTCAGAGTTCTCTGAATCGATTCAGAAAATTTGGAGAGCTTTGGCGATTCAGGCAGTCCCCACTGGCTGCAGCAAGGAGCTGGACCTGGACTCTATGCTGGTAAGTAGGGAGAGAGGGAGGGGGAGCTGGAGAAGTGGGGAGGGGACCATGGGGGGACCCCTGCTAGGTCCCATGCCCTGGCTGCTTCCCCAGCCCCCCTGAGTACCCCCATGGATGCCTAGCCCGCCCCAGCTCCCGGCCCTTTAAAAAAAAGCCCTGACTCTCACTGGGTGCTGCCCGGTGTGTGTGTGGGGGTGATCCCCACTGCCCCCCACTGCCTTACGCTGTGTGGGGCAGTGGGGGGCAGCAGGGATTGCCTCCCCCCATAGGGCAGCAGCCGGTGACTGGGCCTTTTTTTTCCCCCCAAAGAGCCAGGAGCTGGGGCAGGCGGGGCAGCCATTGCCAGGGCTGGGAGAGTGGGTGTGGGATGGGGCCTGTGTGGTTTGGAGATTTGGTTGATTTGGCAGCAGTCGGATCTCCGAACCAGATTTGGCCGAATCGATTTGGGACAGTGATTCGAATCACTGAATTGAATCACTTTCCCCCGAATCGGCTGAATCTGAAGTGAATAGTAGCCACTTTGCACAGGCCTAATAGAAATTATGCATAAACCAGTATAAGCTATTGGAAACTGTTTCAAATCTGTAACATGACAGAAGTTTAGCGCACAAAAACACTTTCAAAATGGCCAAAACAAGTTTAAGATAAACCTGGATGGATGTAGTATCAGACTTAACTGATTTAGGTCAGATTGGTTTATTGAACTTCTGTCCCAGATCAGGGAGCTCTTTTGGTGTGCTATTAGTCTTTAAAGAAAAAAAATTAAGAATGGCTAGTACTGAGCTTCACATTGCAAATGGAGCTTTGTGTTTTCTTGATGTTTACTCACCTGTACTTTTGAGGTCTGTGACCTAAAAAACTGAAATCTCTTAAATTATTATTAACCTTATATGATTTCCATTGAGAAGACCAGGCAGTGCCTTATTGGGCGCGTCTACACATGTGCTAACACATCTAATGTGTGTTAGATTATTTTAATGCACGTTAAATAGTCACCAAAAAACTGTGCGCTTTTGTTAATGTGCATTAAACTATGCTAATGCACCTTTTCTACTATGTCACAATGGAGGTACTAAATTTAATGAGACTTAACAAAAGTACATTAATGAGTGGGTAGACGCACCCGCTAATATGTAATCTTGATGTGCCAGAAGTGTATTTGTGCTAAAGACTTAATTCTAGTTTGTTATTTTAAAACTGTGGTACTAATCCATTCTCACAGGGCTGAGTTATGCAGCTTCAGTTGTTATCTTTTATTGTTCTATGAGCTTTTATATTAAAAAATAGGGTTTTAATAGGTTAACATTTAGCAATAGAAGTTTCCTCCAGGTTGAACCTTGCTATATGCATTTTCCCTTAGCAAATGTTACTGTTTTTGATTTTGTATGTTGAAATCATCTGTGTGCTTGACAGTAGTTTTTGATGTAAGAAGCAAGAGGCTAACTTAATAAACCCAAATAATTTACTTTGTATTAATACAAATGTATGTGCATTTGGCTATATAAACTTGGCTTTAATTTATAAAACGGGAATTAGCAAGATATTTATATTCTGGTTAAATTGTTTTAGTGGGTGTTTTGGTAGGTAGATTTTTTTCACCCACCCTAAAATGACTCTGTTATTTAACTTCTATTAGTTAGTAACATTGACTTTTTTATCTATATTTTTTCCAGTGTAGGATATGATATGCCCTAAAAAGTAATGTCATTTTAAAACAAGTTGTGAAATGGGAACGAAGGGACCACAGACAATTAGGCTACTTATATAGATGCTTGGGGGTACGTTTTAATTAGAATGGTTCCTGGAGAGCTGCTCTAATTAAAATGCCACGGTGTCACATGTATTAAGTCCCAGCACATTTAAAAATGGCTGTGAGATGCTTTGACTAAAGTTCATCTGATGAGCTTTAGTTAAAGCACCCCCGTGGCCATTTTGAAATGCAAGTGGGCTTAAATCATGTGACGCAGCTAAAGCATTTTAATTGGAACGTGTCAGAGCAGCCACATTGTAGCACACTTGTTTGCAGTTTATCAGAAATTGCACTGACTTCTATGGAACTTCTCATGGCATAAAGTTCTAATAATTCTATGCAAGGGAGCCCTTAGCAGGCATTCCAAGGATAATCGACAGAGGGTTGGTAGAACATATCCTCGCCAGGTGTTCGCCCAAATGGAGGTATGACAGCTTGCACCAATTCTGGATCTGGCCCTGTAAGTCTTGAGTCTGACTGAGCCATGCTAGAAATACCAATATTTTTCTCTACTTACTTTGTAAGTGTTGTTATACGACAAAAGGAGATCTGAGGAAAAAGAAAGCTCTGGTCTTCAAAAAGAGTTTGGCAGAGACATTACATCTGACTGGTATTCTCTATCCTTTCTCTTCATGTATACAGAATAGTAAAAGATGATAAGAACCCAAGCAAACTGTCACCCAGATTGACTGACTGAAAATGAACAGCCTGGAGGTCTGACCAAAAGACCATAAGAGTCCTGATTGTGTCTGAAAAGCCATGTATTATTGATGAATTGTTTGGAATATGCTGACATTGGTTAAGGCTATGTGAAAATCTGTCTCTTTTTGTAACTGAGTATGGCTGGAAATGAGGCCAGGCAATTTGTCATAGCAGGTAAAATTGAAATGCTAGAGCAATGAGTGGCTAATTTATCAAGGTTAAAGTAGTCCGCTAGGGTTGCTTCTCAGTTTTCAGCATGATAGTTATGTTAAAGAGCTGTCAATCTAATGGTAAATTTATGGGCAGAAATAAGGTGATATATGTGACCTTTCCAAGAGCTGGCAACATTTTATAGGGGGATCCTTCTTAATGAGCCCTAGTTCTGAGCATGGTCTGCTTCTAACCTGGCCTGTGCTGTTAGAGCCGAAACTGCATAGCTTCTACTATTTCTCCCTGCTGCCGAAGCCCCCTGGCTTTGCAGGCTGGATAAAATGGCTCCACAGGCCAAGTCTGGCCTGTAGGCTGAAGGTTCCCTACCCCTATTCTATACAGTTTTTTAATTGTAACTTTGAGTTTCCAAGCTGTGTAACATCCAACATCCAACAGAGGATGGAACTTTCAAAGCAGCCTCAACTATTTGAATGCCCAATCCCCATTACAAAATAATTAATTACTCCATGAGTAGTCACATGGAAAATGAGACTAAATGCAAAGTAGTATATATTATTCAGTGGTTGAAATCTTAGACCAACTTAAATAAGTGTGAATTTTGCCCTTGACTTAAGATGGTCCATGATTTCACACTTTATGGGTATCATAATCTGGTTCTGTATGTATGTGTGTGTACACATTTAAAAATCTCTTTTACAGAAGAATATGTTGTGTATTCAGTTCTTTTACATAAGAATGTTTATGTCGTGTACTCAGTACACACATTCTTGTGTAAAAGAGGTTTTGAAGTAATGGCTGTAAAATGTCTTTTTCTAAAAATCAAGGTTTTTTTTAGCAAGAAAGATGGCAAAGAGCGCTTCTTATCTTTTATGTGGGATTTATTTATTTAGTTTGATATGCTTTAGGGAATATTTGGCTATGGAAAGGAGCATTCAGGCAGAATTCCCATTTAGATATTTCTGGTGGAATCTGTGCAGGCAAAGGTGATGGGATTACTACTCAAAAGATGTTAGGCTGATCCCTTGGGGTGATGGTTAATGGCATGTAAGTAACACTTGCAATGGAATGGTGCTAATTTAGTGCTTTGCTATAAGCAAACCTGTGGCCTTCACTTGCAATCCCTGTCAAATAAATTATGTAGCTTTATTGTGAGGCAAAGCTACCCGCTGTATTGTATTATTTTGTTGCTACAGATTACCTTGATCAATCTGTGTTGGTGATGCTTAATTGATGAATGAGGCCTGCATTATAAATCTGATGCAGTCCTAATTAGAGTTAAAGGTACATTTGCAAAAATGTTACAGTAGGGGGGAAGCGCTCAAAATAATTCTGCTCCTCAATAAGCTTCTCTGGTTGGTACTTAAAGGGACATTGTAAATTAAAAATAATCTCTTTTTGTGATAAAATATATTTACTTACTGGTACTGCTGATTACATTAAAGATAACTATAACTGAAGAGATTAAAGAACATTATTTTTTTTGAGTTATTTTATGTATTTTGTGAAGATGTGCTGCATAGTCAGTTTTCCAGTTTGCTCCTTATTCTTGTGTGAAAATCCAAAACAGGAAAAGAGAATCCCTTTTTTAAAATAAGAAATTATGATTAAAAAAAACACAATACAGTATTTGGCAGGGAGTCTCACGTGGTAGTACCTGCAATTACTTTTGACTTATTTTTTCGCATTGACTAAATTTTAAGGTATCATGTACTGTAGTTTTAAATCAGTGGTTCCCAACCTTTTTAGGGTTGGGGCACCCCTTAGTACAGTAGGTTTGAAGCACTCCTTGAGAGGCTTGAGGCATCCCTGGAAAATACTAGCTCCTAGTTTTTACTTTTTGACATCAATTCTTCTTTGCAAAGAACTCAGAAAGACCACAACAGGTGAAAATGTTTGTAACACCGTGAATTCCTATTTGAAATCTCTATCTTGTGAATCAGGTCTGTACACCAAATAGTGCTAACTTTTGTGTGGTACCTCAGGGCACCCTTGAAAGGATATCGAGGCACCCTGGTTGAGAATCACTGTTTTAAATATACAGTACCATTTTTCTTTGACAAGTACTTGCAATCATTGAGGTATTTGATGCCTTCAGGTTCTTCATGCTGGCCTTTGCCAGTTCCCTTTTTGTGGTGGGAGACCAATGAAACTTTATTTTTCCTTCCGCCATATACTTAAGTAATTCTTTTCTCCTGCTTCCACCTTTTTAGAGGCCAAAAATCCTTACATTTCTAAGTGCCCAACAATAGTTGAAACCATTGTTAAAACACAAATGTCCATTTTCACTGACATAGAGTTAAATGCAAAGTTTGTTTGGCATACAGTAGAAAATGTAGTGAAGTTTGCAAATAAAATGAGCACTGAGTAGAATCTCAGCTACCCCAGTCACTGGGGTTTCTAAACTGAGTTACAGTAATAGCCATATGTAGTAGAAGTTATATTCCCTCAGCCTGCTGCTGCTAGCCACTCTGCCTTTCACTGCCAGCAGGCTGAGTCCCAGGAAGTGTCTGTGTTGCTCCAGGGCTTGGGTATGAGTGCTGCATTAGTTCTGTTCCATTATGGGGTCAAAATTCTAGTGGCTCGTCCCATCAGGAAATCCCACTATAAAGGGTTTTTTTTTTTTAACTGTATTGGTAATGGAAAGACAGCCATTTGTTTCTCTTGTTGTCTTTGGCATGGGGGCCTAGAGTGTGTAAGGAGTATTACTGGAGTGCATTGCTTTCTGACTTCTGGGCTAATGCAGAAGTCTACAATGTGGTGTTGCAGTAGAATTTGAGTGTGCCAGCCCTTGGGTTTACTCTAAGTTATTCCAGAAACATGAAAAGGTTATGACCACCTTCCGAATCCAGGAAAATGGTTAATTAGGGTGATACATAATCATCTTTCATCCTCTATTCCTTTCTGAGCTAAGTCTGTCCTTAAAGTATGGTTGTCAGTTGGGAATAGATTAGGACCTTAGGGCCTTCTTACACTGTAATTTTGGGTGGCTCTTGGAGCTCTTACTACCTGGATTGTCCATACATTAACACCTGAAACTAGTTGTAAGTGCTCGTTAGGCAGCTCAAAGTTATACCACTACAGGGCAGGACTGCCTCTGATCTGTGCTAACCAGCTTGTGTTACACTAGGGTGAGGGCACTGTAGGCTACACCTTAGTGCACGGGCTGGCAATCCCTGGCACGTATGCTGAGCATGGCATGCAAGGCCATTTTGCTCAGCGTGCCACCACCAGCCCCGCCTCTAGGTAGCTGCTGCCAACCACGGAGCCTGGGCTGCTCCAAGCACGTGGCTGGGAAGCTGCAAGCCCTGCTGCAAGCAGCTGGGGCTCCGTGGTTGGCAGCAGCTACACAGAGCCGCGGCTGGGTGCAGCAGGCAGGCTGCAAACAGCTGTGCCGGGCTCTGGCATCAGCTCTGTACTGGGGTATGCACACGTGCCTTGGAGTAGTCAGTGGGAGAAGCCTGAGGCAGCGCAACCCCAGTGGCTCCTCCTGATCTAACTTGAACAGTATAAACTGCTCTCAGGTGTGGAGGATTCACAGGCAGTTTGAATTACGCTCCGACTTTTGGGGTGCGTCCTACAGCGGCGACAGCCAGAAGGAGCCACTGCTGCCTGAGCTGCCTAGAAAGGTGCAGGACAGGCTGGGGCCTCTGATCTCTGATGTGGGGGACTCTGGTCTCTTATGGAGGGGGGGACTCAGCCCCCCCCCCCCCCTTATTTTGAACCCTGCCCACAGCCTTCTGCTTTCTTTGTATCCAAGGAAGAGGGAGGGAGGGAGAGCACCAATTCCTTGATAGCCCACTCCCAACAACTCCAGGCTGACCCAGAGCTGTGCTGAGCCTTGTTGTTACAGAAGAATGTCCCCATCTCCCCTTTGCCCAGAGGAGTGCAAGGAGCAGGGGCTGTTCTCCTGCAGTGGGAACCCAGAGTATTCCCCCCACGGGAGAATGATCAGCTGGGGGGGCAATCTCCTGGGGAGGGAACCCTCCCACTGCTGTCTGTGGCAGCTGCTGCTTTTTAGCAGCTGCCAGTTGACAGCCTGCCCCTTCCCTTAATGGGCTTCCCTCAGGGGAGAGGTAGGGAGTGGTTCAAGGAGCAGTTCTCTAGTGCTTCCAGGCTGGAGAGTTTGCCAGTGAAGCTTTCTCCAGCCAGGGGGCTGGAATGCAGATAAGTTCCAGCTCCCATGTTTTTTTCTGCTGGTAATTTTTTTCAGAGAATCTTACTGGTAGAAATAAATGCCTATCTGTGGTCTCTGTATTAGGCAATTTACAACAATAGACCCAGGAGCTGAATACACTGTAAATCAGCTATGTTGAGATTCTTACCAGCAGAATAACAGCTTGGAAGCTGGAGCTTATGTGTATTCCAGCCCCTTTTAGTTTCTTTCATTCCTTGGAGATCTCAGAACAACAGCAGTCTCCCATTGCCTGACGAAGGGTACTTGTGCCCGAAAGCTCACAAAGAACTTTGTTCCAACTACACAGTTGGTTTAATAAAAAATATCACATCTACCCAAAGAACCCTGCCTGTCTGTATCTGGATATACCTTTCTGTTGCATGTTCTGGAGTGCCTTTGCCATAACTTTAATAGCTTGGATTGCAGGGCGTTTGTAAGCTAGCTACAAATTGGAACGCTATAACAGAAGCCGCTTGTTTTTGGAAGATTACAGGTTGAATAGTTTCTGCTTTCAGTACACTTGTCTGAGTCTACACAGAATATTGGTTAATAGTTTTACATAAGATGTTTGTTGATTAAAAGAACTGACTGAAAGTACATTGGAGCTCAGAAGCTCAGTGATTAAAGGATGATTAAAACAAAAGGTAGTTTAAGTATTTTAATATGCATTGTTGCTTAGCTTGCAGCAATCTTTTGTTTCCATGGTCCTTTTTACCCATTACAATGTGGCTAATGAAAAGGGATTCAGTAGGGCGTTTTGTTTTCTTTGTTTCTTCTCCCAAAGATGCTGACCCTTCTGTTTCAGGCAGTGATTAGTAATGATGAGATTAGAGATTTTTATCTATGGGTTTAAGTCATTTAGTCCTAATTTAACAAATGTAGTTGAAAATCTGCCCCCTAATAAAACTGTAATGACTTTACATGTTTTATCAAGCTTATCAGGAAACGTGGCTCTAACATTTTCATATTTCATATTATGGACTACTGTAGAGCCAGAGCATATCAGCAGAATAGCTGAGGCTGGTTCCCTCCTCCCTCCCCCACTTCCTTTCTGTCTCTCCCGTGTTACAATAAATCAGGAGTCTCACAGTTGAAGTCAGTGGAATTGCAGAGATAAATAACTAGCATGAGATCAGACTTGGGGCTTTGTGATTTATTTACCTTTCCTAAGATTTTAGGACCCTTTTCGTGAGTGAAAACTGTTTTCTTTTTCTCCACTAGACCGTGTGTTGTGCCTTGAAACAAAGAAGTGAAATAAATATCTTTCTGTTTAAGATAATGGAGGAAATGACCACCAATATTCTACAGTGCAGCAGGAGAGAAGGCTTTTTACCCTGCCAAGGGAATGAGATGAATGACATCCTGCAGTGCTAACTGCATTATTAAAAGCAAAAACAATGGTATTTATAGCAGAGTTAGGTAGCATATGCTTAAGAGAAGAACTGATGAATTTTGAAAAGCCAAATCCTAGACAAATCTAAATTCATATGTTTGTGATTGGTTTTCAGGAATATTGGGGCTAATGTCTAGCTGAAATTTACCTCTGCTGTCAACTTTCATGATAGAAAGTTGAATGCAAACTGGTCAGACAGGAGTACCACAACATCATCTATTGTGTGCTAGGTTAATATATTATTGTGAATATGTAGCCATCATTATTTACTGTGTCATTCTTGCAGCTAAATGGAGCTGTATGAAGAGAATCCAAAATGGATTCAGGAATTAGCTGATCTTAGACAGTGAAATCTATGCTGGAGTGGAGAATTGGTATAAGGCTCCTTTCTGCATGGACCAAATTAGTTTCCCAGTTACCTCTCTAAAAGATGCACATTTGTGGATGTACTCTTGGGCTTTGCTTTTCAAGAGAAGTCCATACTGTAACTGAAGCCTGTGGGAGCAATGGGTGCTTGTTGCATCTAAAAAGTCAGGCCCCTGCTGTAAATGCACATGCCAAGCAGCCTTCACTGTCTTACTATGTCAGTGAATTTATTTTCCCCAAGCCTTTGGGATATAGGGAGATGAGACTCAGTGGCATAATGGCAGACCTCCAAGGTGCCCTGGGATTAGGGTGGCCATCATAGAGGACAGTCCAGTTGTCCTCTGTCCTCTATTGATACGAAACCCAATGGCTTTATGTCCTCTATTTTTCTCTTGAAGACCTTAGGCGTCCGGTTTCGTATCAATAGAGGATGGAGTAGCAGAAAACTGGAATATCCTCTATGATGGCCACCCTACCTGGGACATGTACATCCCAAAGGTGGGTTCTGTACTACTGTCAACTAGGATATAATCACATATGTGGTGCAATCAGATTATATATTCCTATATAACCTAAACCACTTGGTTCTCAGCCTTGTGCTTTAACTACAAGTCATTCTTTTTCCCTTGTATAAAGGCCCAAGGGTAGTTTAAGGTTGAAAATAGCAAGAAGGGTGAGTCCTGCCCATGGATTTACAGCAGTTGTGTTCTGATTGGTGATACTGTTATAACATTGGCCAAAAATAGTCATAGGCAGCGTAGAAGTGGTATGTGTTGTGACAGTGGTAAGGAGAAACGTAAGAAAGACCAAAGAGATTTTTTAAAAAAATGAGAAGCTTGTTGTGCCAGTTCTTATCTCAAAAAACCTATCATCTCAAAATCCCTCAGCAACTTCAGGCACAAAGCAAACAATCTACAAGGAGCTTATTAAGCAATTAAACATAAACTGGGGAGTTGTTTAATATTAAAGTTTGGCTACTGAAATTAGTATCATGGATCATCCTGTTTACACTGGAGTGCAGAATGATTTTAAAATGATTCAGTGGATGGGCCAAGTCTGTTTTTCAGGAAAGACCTGTAAGAATACCCAGTGACACAGAACGTACTACAGGTTCTTGGTACAACTGTGCTGCCAGTATTTGACACAAAGGCATGTCTGCACTGCAATCTTACCAGCCCAGGCAATGATTTGCTTAACTGTGCATACCAACTTCTCAACTGAACCTGGGTAACCATGTTTGCATGGTGCTGTGCGTGGTGCACTACAGGAATGTAACATACACTGCTTCCAGTTTGGGAGGTGGCATGCACAGAGCAGTGCAATCTGTTTGTGTGCCACTACATTGAGTAATCTTGTGATGTAGATATATTCATAAAGGAGGGCCTCAGTCCACTATACAATGAACCTCACTTAACATGTTTTGTTTGAGGGGGGGTTCTAATTTTTATACTTGACATACAATTGAGTTTTAAAAAATACAGTTATAACCTTGGCATCCCTACTCAGGTGGCCACACGTTGGATTGCTCCACCTCTTTTTTTTTTTTTGTGCTACTGGCTGCCTGCTTCTCTATCCCTGTCTGAATCTTGGTCAAAGAAGCTGCCACTTTCCCTGTTAACTGAAAGGGAGCTGGTTGGAGCTCAGTCCTCTACCACTCACCAGCATTGTTTGTTAGTGGATTTGATACGCATGATCTCAAACGTGAACACTATAGTCCCAGATATTTATAACACCTTCCTGAATGGACCACATCAAAGCCTGGAGCCAGCCAAAGAGCTGAGGTCATGTTATATCTCTTCTATTCTGTGTATTTTTTCTCTTTTTCATTCTCTCTTTTTCAGCCAATCAGCAAGATTCACTTAAGGCTGAGGCATAGCACTAACCATTGTGTCCTGGCCTAGGCCAGGGGTCAGCAACATGCGGCTTACAGAGCCACTGGATTTGGCCCATGGAACCGGGGGGCTGTGCCTGTGCCTGTGGTCATGCCTGGGCCAGGCAACAATATATACTGTGTTAGTGCCAGGCTTCTAGGAGGTGAAGGGAGACGGGTGCGGGGAGAAGCGGGATCAGTGAGGATGTAGCTTTCAGCTGCCTGGCCCTGCTGCAGCTCCTCAGTGGCAGGAAGCTGTGTCAGCACTGCAGCTGGGGAGCAGGTAGCTGATGGAGGTGGTGGCATGGGAGCAGTTCCTAGCTGATGACTCCGCCAGGGGTGCAAGCAGTGCCTCCCACTGCTAACATGCTGCTGAAGCCACCAAGCCTGTGTTGAACTGCAGTCTGGTTGTTTTGGCCTGTGGCTTGTTGAAGGTTGTTGGCTGCTGGCTTAGGCAATTGCTGTGTACCAAATAGTACACAGCATATGGAATCATTCAAACTCTTGGATTTGGTATGTATGATATCATTCAAACACTTGGAATTTCTGTATTTTACTAGCCAATAGCTCATCAAGAATGACAGAGGGGATGGGTGGGGATGGAGTGCTGGCATCCAACACCCTGTGCCGTGACTGCCTTCCAGGAACGGTGGGGAGGAAGCTTGCATGTGGCAGCCGCCTCCACCACCCACCAGCCCGTGCTGCCGCCTCTGTGCATCCAGCTGAACGCAACCCCCGCCGCTCCGCATCTGGCCCTGTGCACACTTCCCCAATCCCCCACCACTCTGCTTGCGACCCTGCACCTCCTGCTGCTCTGTGTCTGGCCCTGCAGCACCCACCCACTCCCCTCCCCCACCTCCGTGTCTGTTTGGCTTGCTCCACTGGAGCCACTCCACGCCTGTCATTCTTGATGGGCATTTCTTCTCCAGCCTCCGGTGCAGCGGCTTCCTTCTCTCCATCCACCTCTGCCTCCTCCCCCCCGGAGCAGTAGGGCTTGCACCCGCCTCCCTGCCTGAGACGGGGGTGGCTCTCTCCCTGCCTGAGAAGGTGGAACCTGTGCAGCTAATTGCTGCTTGCCCTTTTGGGGGCGCGTGTGCAGTTGCCCAAAAGCGTTACAAACACACACACACAAACACACACACACACACACACGCACACACACACACAGTCTAAGCCTTTTATTATCTTGGAATACTGACTGCAGTGCTAGAATTCTATGTTAGTAATATTCATTTTATTTTCTACCTTTTTTATACTGCTAAGAAACAATTTCTGTTCCCAAAAGTGGATAAGCACAGTAATGTTAAAATTGCCTCAGTGAGAAGGATGACATATGTAGTCTCTGAGAACACTGAATTGGACTATCAGAAGATTAGACTTGAACCATCACTACTTACACAATAGATCTTAATTAAGTGCGAAGGCACCCGAGAATTAGTTTTAATAATGAACTCGCCTTTTTTCATGTACCACAATAATGCAACTCTCAGTATTTGTAAAGACCATTTAACATATATGCAGTATCTGGAAAACAGAAGCTTCCTTCTTTAGATGTTCTTTCTTAATAATGAAACTAGTTAAAATAAATAAATAAGACTAAAGGCTCTTCAGCTTGTTCTCTTTTGAGAGAGAGTATCTCTATGCTAGATCTGTTACTGGATGGTCAGTGTTTTAATACTTTCCCCCTTACCCTCATCTTAAACAGCTGAGTGTTCATTTCCCTTATAATATCATCTGTCCTGTATGATTTAAATGTTTCATTAGTCAGCTGGGAACAGGGATGGCTACATAACCATGGCTCACAATCATAGGCAGTATATTGCAGAACTGAAGTTTTGTAATAGAGCACTCTACTTAATGGACAACTAGGAAGTTAAGTGATAAGAACCCCCTTGTTTCTTGTTTCTTCATTCCTTGTGCAACTCCTAGTTCCACTGGGAGGTATGTGAGGGGCAGCAGACACTTGGGGTGCATTGAATGCCCTCCCCCCCATCTTCCTTCCCAAATGCTCCAGGTTGGTCCAGAGGAATACAAGGAGTTGCGGGGAGGAGGGCTGTTTTCCTGCAGGAGGAACTGGGAGGGTTCCCACCAGGGGAAAATGCCTCCACCCCTGCCAATCATCTGAATGGTGGGATTGAGGGAGGAGTTCCTCCAGGGGTGGAATCCTCCCAGGGCTCCCTATGACAGATGTTGCTTTTGAGCAGCTGCCAACTGCTAGTTGACAGTCTGTCCCAGGGGTGGGCAATTATTTCAGGAGGAAGACTACTTAACAAGTTTTGATGAGCTTTAGAGGGCTGCATGGGTAGCCTTGCCCCTTGACAATTGCTCTGCCCCCTGGTTGCCATCTTGGGACTGGAGGTCCCACCCCTAACCCTGACCCTTGCCACCAGCAGTCCCTCCCCTTGCCCTCTCCCACCCTCCCCCTGGAAATACTCCTTTTGGGAGGAGTGGTTGCTATCTTAGAACCAGAAAAGACCAAGTCATACACTAAAAGTCAAATACCTACTATAACATATTTTAATTTAATTACAAATATATTTTGTCTTGATTTGTGTTTGTGTAGTGTATATAGAGGTTATTGCATAATAACTCAAAAATAAATTATTAGTCTTGTACATTGTTGGGGGTGTGTGTATGGTGGGGTGTAGTGGGGTTGTGAGGGGGTGTGGCTATGTGTGTGGAGGGCATAAGGTATGTTGGGAGTTATGTATATGTGGGGGGGTTGTGGGGGAAGGGTGTGGGTGTGCGGCATTTGTGGCATGTGAGGGAGGGTGGCAGGGTATAGGGAACCCCACAAACTCCCCCCATGTTGCAGCTGCAACAGGCAGGGGTGCTCAGGGCACTGGTACCTGGCAGGGCACAGCTGGGGCTTCCCTCGTGTGCTGCGCAGCCCCAGGTGCTGAAGCAGACTGCCTTCCTCACCCTCCAGGGGAAGATGCCTGGGGCTTCCCTCCTGTGCTGCATGAGTGTGGGGGCTGTGTGTGCATGGCAGGGAATACTGGCAATAGAGACTGCCCAGTAGAGGTTGTGCCCTTTGCCATGGCATGCAGCGCTGGCTGGAGCTGTACCCTATCGGGCACCTGTGCCTGCACCAGCACTCTGAGTGCCCCTGCTTGCTGCTGCTGCTGCTACTGCCTGCTGGAGCGGTGCACCATGGCGGGAGTGGGGGGGTCCCCCTCTTAAACCCACACGTTGCCCACCGTAACTCCACACTGGCACTGACCCCCCCGGGAAGCCCTAGTCCCATACTCTATGTTTCTGCCCAGCTGCAGCTCAGCCCCTGTCCCCACCACTTCTCCATCTGCTGCCCAGAGCCAGCGGGAGATGGAGGAAGTGGAGCAGGTTCCGGGAGTCTGCCTGCTGGCTGGGCTGGGCCGGGCCCTGTTGCCCACAAGGGTGGGAATGAGGCACAATAGGGTATGTTTGGGGGTGTGTGTACACATGGGCGCCTTGCTCCCACCCTTGTGGGCAGAAGAGCTGCGCAGGGTAAAATTTGTTGATGAGCACTGAGGGCTGGATGAAAGCGTTTGGTGGTCTGGATTTGGCCTGTGGACTGTATTTGCCCACCCCTGGTCTGCCCCTTTCCTGGATGAGGGTGGAGACAGACTGCCAAGTAATGGGCTCTTCTAAGGGTGTGGATGGGCCAAGGAGCAGCCCTCTAATGCCCCATGGCTGGAGAGCTTGCCTGTATGCTCCAGCTCTTGGGCTACTTTTGAAATGAACCCCTATTCTTGGCCCTTGTTGATTAAAATAGTTGCACATTAGATGATGGTAAAAAGGCCAAAACTGATCTTGTTTCAGGAGTGTTGGTTGTAGCCATGTTGGTCTAAGGCAAGGGTTGTCAACTGGGGGTACGCATACTCCCAGGGGTACTTCAGAAGGCCCTAGGGGGTATATGTAGATGGGTGGGGATGGGGTGCTGGCATGCCCCATCCTGCACAGGTGCTACCCACCTGGTCGGACATGGGGGGACAGGGGAAGGTTGCACGCGGCAGCTGCCACTGCTGCACGCCTGGCTGTGCACCCCACCTCTGCTCAGCATCCGGCTGCTGGGGGTACACTGACCCAAAAAGGTTGAAAACCCCTGGTCTAAGGATATAGGCAGACAAGGTTCTTTGGGTAAATCTGATATCTTTTATTAGCCCAACTAAAATAGTTAGAAAAATTCTTCTCTGCAAGCTTTCGGGTACAAACATTCTTCTTCAGGCAAAGGAAGTGTCTGCAGTTGTTTTATAAACTGCAGGTTGCTTCCTTTGCCTGAAGAAGGGTGTTTGTGCCCAAAAGCTTTCAGAGAAGAATTTTTCCAACTATTTTAGCTGGTCTAATAAAAGATCTCAGGTTTACACAGAGAACTTTGTCAAAACTGACCTTGAGCAGTGGTCCCTAGAAGTTGTTACTAAATAAGCATATGGAGTATATACCTCAAAAGCACAGAATCTAAGCACTGAACCTTCTGAGAGCAACATGGAAGAACACTGGAACGGATGTATATTTTACGTAAATGAACTGTATGCTGGGCCCCCAGAGGTATATTTTAGAAAATCTGAACCAGCATCCATTAGTAATGGGTGATCTTATATAAAATATTGATAGAGCCCAAAGTGTGCTTAGGAGATACAATTGGAATTGGTCTTGGTAAAATCAGATGCACAGGAAAGTGTTAGGAACATACTTGTGAGGTTTCTTTTTTCTTTTTTTTCTGATATGATAGTATAAAGATCTTCCCTCTGCTATCCTGGTTTCATTCTTCCTGGGGTTGAATGAGAAGGTGCAGAGGAAGGTGAAACTGAAACTGGATGCTTATCTTGCTGGGGTCCTATGACCCCAGCTGACTTCCTGCCCTTTGGGTGGGGGGCTGGACTTGATGATCTTCCGAGGTCCCTTCCAGCCCTAATGTCTATGAAATCTATTAAGGGAAATAAAGAAGTGATAAGTGAGAGGAAAACATATATTTTGCCTTTTTTGCAGCAAAATAATTCACCAGCATGTTTATTATTTCAGTCATTTCAAGGTCTAGCCTGACCAAGTCAGCCATTAAAATAGACCCTGTTAAGCTGAATGAGAACACTACAAGCATTGCTGTCAAGGGCTACTTTCATTAGTTGATGACCTAGTTGCGTTAGCTAAAAACAAATGAGTTCAAAGATTTAGTTATGCTTAAAGGCCACCTTTTATCTGCTCAGTGAAAAAGCTGCTCAGAGACTCCAATGAGATGTATTAGACAGATAGTAATAGGCAGCTACTATGACCTCTTTTCTCCTTCATTTTTTTACCTCTGTTTGAGCTGAAGAGTTCTGTTTGTTCAGCTGGGCATCATCATGCAACACTGATAGTGAGAGCTGGCATGTTTTGGGAAGGAGAGGCTTGATCCAAAGATGGTTAGTTGGTGATAACTGAACAGAATATCAGTTGATATATTTGTTCCTTTACTGTTTTCCTTTTGTTTAGTATTTACATTGACATGGTAAGTTTGTTCAGCAGCATCTGTGCATCACTACTGACATTTTAATTTTCAGTTAAACATTTTAATTAAAAATCTGACATCATTTGGTATGAAAAAATGGCAGCAAAGTGAAATTACATGTGCAGCCTGAACTCATGTAAACGTATGCATCAATTTCAAGAAAACTAGTATCTGATTAATCCTTGAAGTGATAATGTTGCTGGAAGGGGCTTCTGCATGTGCCTTTGTTATAATACCATCATTAAAGTCCAGGGAAGTTTGAGCTGATTTCCCTTTCTCTGATGGAATTCACTCCTTCTCTCTACCTTCCTCTTTCTTGCTACTGCTTAATCATCTATGCCAGAGAGGACTTCTCTGCAGGGCTCATGAAAATATTTTTATAGAGAAAAATAGCTGTCTTTAGAATGGATAGATAATACCAAGTTGCTAACTATGCAGTAGCCTAATAACACTGCACAGTAGCATGTCAGGCAAAACCCATGCTAATGTGCTACTGCACAGTAGTATTAGGCTACTGCTCAGTTAGCATTACTAAAAAGCCACGCACCAGTGCTTCCGCGCAGTACCAACAGTTACCGGGTGTGCCTACACGTGACACTGTCACCATAGCAATATGCTATGGCAATGTATCATTGGTGGTCACAAACCATGATGCTGCAGCTATGTCGCTGTAGCCATGTGCTCCCTCATTATAGCACATTGTTACAGTGATGTACCTGCTAAAAATAACTGCGTGCAGGACGCACAGCACAAAAGGAAGTCCTGAATGATGGTATAGTAACAAAGGTGCTGTAGGGACACACGTAGACACATCCACTGCTCATTGATTTAGTACTTGGTTATGCAAGTACTAAACTTAATGAACTGTAATGCACACACCCAGCATCAAGTAGTTTTACAGAATGCTCCCGTAGAGGATAATCCCTTAAAAAACTGTGCGTGTGTGTGTGCATGTGTGTATTTAGCCATAATGTATTTCGAATTATGGAATTTGAATACTGTGTTATAGTCACAACATATTCTCATATTTTGCAGGAGCAAAGTGTAAAGAATTTCAAGGATATGTATTTTAAATACACTTATATATGCCAAGCTTGTTTTTGATTACGAAAAAGCCTGCTAATTTAAACAGGAAAATATATGAACAGTTACTCCAGGCCTTTGTCTCTCCCCTTGGCAGCATAGGCACTGATATAGCCCAGGGCTGGTTATAAACTAAGGAACAATTTTATTTGCAGGTCTCTGTCTATGCATATGGAAGGCTTGTGATGTTCTTTAACCAAATTCTGAAGAACATACAATTTTCTTGTCATAGTGGAAGATAGAAGAGCATGTAAATGGAGAGCCAGTGTTTGTCTTGTACTTCTAATTTGGTATCCATTTTAATATAGAAATTGTATGCCTGCAATCTGCAAATATATGCATGTTAATGTACTATAAGTGCAGGCCAAGGTAACACATATACACACATCAAGTATTTTAACATGCAGGCATATTGGATGGATTATAATTGATCGATGTGATAAGGTATTCATTTTTTATTAAGGGATAATGTAACTTCACTTTGCTCAAATAAATAGTGCACTTTGATCAATAAAGGAACATTTAGCCAAGTTTTGCATCTGTATGATTCAGCTCCATTTGTGTAGCAGTGAGAGAACTTGTTGACTTTGGAAAATGAGCTAAAAATGTACTGATTAGCAAAATTAAGATTAAAAAATATTTTGATAAATTGCTTAAGTAAAGTTGGTGCTATCATCTTCAGCCAATATAATTTCTTTGAGTTTATAGTCAGAGTTGTAGTACATATTTTTCAGTAAATATATACTACAACTCAGTATAGGAATACTGAGCATTCCCCCTGTATACTTTCAGTAAAGGAATAAATATGAAATATTTGCCATGATGTGAAAATTGTAAAACAGCAGGGCCAGATCCCTGAAATTAATACTCCTAATAGATTTTTTAAAACTCTATAAATTATCTAGTTTTACCTTATTGTCTTGCGCTGTCCTTCTGTCTCCTAATGCCTAAATTATGACGGATGTTGGCAGAAAACTTGATGCAATCAATTTGGGTGGGGAGTCATCCTTGATCTTTACTGTTGGCCTACTTGCTGAACTGTAGGAAAGCAACATATGCACGTTACACAGTGTAAATCAGTGTCTTCTCAGTTTATCATCACTTGGCATTTTCTCTATTTTTGATTTAATAATCACACTTGACAAACTAGATATTGCATGCAAAGCAGTCTGTGAATTACACTCAGTATATCCTTGAATTATGTATTGAGGACTATTTTAAAGTGGTTTTGGATACTGTAGTCATCAAATTCTACCTGAGAGAAAGGAGAATTAATTAAGAAAAAAACTGATTGGTAAGATAATAGTTTTTTCCCCCTGTATAGCCTACTGATATTAGAATTCTCTTAAATACATTACCAATGTCTGCAGCTTTATAACTAAAGAGATATGAAAATCTCTTCATCCTTAATTTATATACAGGTTTATTTCCTGATATAATACAATATTTTCTATATCTCTGTAATGTCTTTGCATATGCAAATCAGAAAATAATAGTTTGGTAAAGATGGTGATGTTCAGCTGTATCAAACCATTTATTTGCATATACAAATATAAGAGATAAATGCTACTCAGTGGCAGGAGTTCAGCTTGTAGCAGATTGTCAAAAGTGTACCTGGGATCCTGCCACAGTACTTTATGTTGCATTAGATGTTCTTTTCTGTTGGGGGGAGGTGTGTTTTCAATTAATGGAAGATAATCTGGCTCATAGATAATCTTCTCGAAAGGTGAAAAGAATAGATCTGTGCTGAAAAAACTGCCCAGGAGTAGATACCAAGTTTTGTTCTTAAGCATACATTTCCATCGTGTTCAAGCCCTGTGTCCAAAGTCTAGATCAAGCAATAGTAATTTAAGGTCTGATAGCTACTTGTAGAGCTGGAAATGTGAAATATACTTTATTGAAAAGGAAATATTCCCATCTTTCCAGTGTTTCAGACAGAGTTTTGAAATATTAGGCTTTAAAATAATAGCACTTTTATGTATAGAAAACTACTTAAGGGCATTTTAAAAGTTACTTTAAATTTATTACAGAGGAAGAGATGTTTGGGGGTGGTATCTTTTATTGGACAGACTGCATGGTCTGGATACACATAAACAAGCTTTCAAATGCAATGCCTTCTTTTTCTGATCTGAGGAAAACACTGCTGGTCCAATGAATAATAATATCCACAAAAATCCTTGGCCCTCTCTCATTTCCTAGATCATCATGGCTACAATATGACTCCCACACTTAAAACTTACAATTTTATTTGTTTTGTTCATGATGCACAAGTACATTGTTCCACTGTAGTTATAGTGCAATTATACTATGGTTATGCTTAATAGCTGTAATACCACTAATTCATAAAACCGAGACAAGTTAAAGAACACATGCTATGTCGTTAGTGTTACCTGGATTAAGAAATACATGTGTTACATATGAAACCTAAGGGATGAAAATAGATTTAGTCATGTTTAATTGCTGGTAACAAGAATTTTTAGGATCATAGGAAAGTAGGTCTGTAAGAGACCTTAAGGCTGCATCCACACATGTAGGCACATACACTTACAGCAACTCAAATAGGACCGGCTCAAATTTGTGCCAGAGATTGTCGTCTCAGCGCACATGTCTGGACTTGCACTTTGGTGTGGGGCAAGTTGTGCCACCTGGGACAAAATGACCCTGCCCAGCTCTACCCAGATCTGTGGCCAGGGGGTGCTAGAGTTTGGGGCCAACACCTGTGCTGGCCCCAGCAGTATAAAAACCTGCCCTGGCAAGTGGCTCAGGGCTACTTGCTCTAATGAGCTTCTGGGGCCCAGCCAATTGGTACCTGGGGACACTACCCCTTGTGCCAGCTGGACTGCTGAAGCAGCCCTAACTGAGAGTTCCCTGCACCCTCTACAGCAGTCTGGCAATGGGGGCTGCTGCCTGACTATGACCTGCTAACACCTGCAATAGCATGTGGCCCCAAGGCTGCATGCCTGCCAGACCCGGATGGGGACTGCCCAGCTGCAGCAGAGGCATCTGCACCTCTGGGCCAGCTGCCAGCGGGCTGTGGCTAGCACAGTTGGCCTTTGTGAGACACTACTGCCATGTGTGCCACCGCCCTGCCATCTGGGCAGCTATTGCCTGGAAGATGTTCTGAGTGTGGTGGTCTGCTTTGAACTGTCAAAGCATGTCTTTCTGATTCCAAGTGGCCGGGAGGTCATCCACCTCTAGCTGGGTCCTGGGTGCCAGCCCTGAGCAGGCTCCTGTGCCTGGGTCCTGCCACTTTCCTCACTAGCATAAATTCTGGTGTTCCCCATTTAAAAACTGAAAAATCTCTGATAAAAAAAATCCCAAATTCACTCTTTAAAATACCCCAAAATCCATGTTCTTCTTCCACCATTAAAACAAAAGACATCCATCAGTTGGGCACTGATCTATCTAGATCAGTTGTTGATATTTAAATCTATCTAGATCTATCTATCTAGATCTATCTATCTAGATCAGTTGTTGATATTTACAATTTTAAAGCAGTTTGGAAGCCTACCAGTCTCTCTATCATCATAATAAAATAAATTCTAAATATCTGTATGTTTTGATGTTTGCTTTTGTTTTTATCATAGAACAATTAGAGCTCCCCCTGGCCCCTTCTTTAACTAGGATGTGGGGAAAGCTGACCGTGCAGCCACAGCTCCTGCCAGCAGGTTTCATCCTGTCTGGCAGCTGGGCATGATGGGGGTATGTGGGGATTGCAGGAGGGGAGTGGGAAGGGGTGTAGGGGGATGTGGAGGGATGTGGGGGTGTGCAGGGTGTGTAGGTAGTGTGAGGGAATTGTGGGGGGACTGTGGGTGTGGGGGAGGGCTTCTCAGGAGAGGTGGGTCCCTTGCCCCACTGCAGGGCCCACAACTCCTCCCCGGAGCAGCAGTGGCCATCAGGCGCTCAGGGCCCACTGCTGTCGGAGCCCCTCCATGGTGTGGCATGGCCCTGCTCACCTTGGAACCAGCGCTGCCTGTGCTGCTTGTCGTGAATATGGTGCTGCAGGGGGCCATGTGCCTTTCTGCAGCTCTGGGACGCTCGGGCTGTCACCTGGGGACTGGTGCCGCTCACAGGGTCCACGTATCATGCTGGGCTTCCATGGGCCCTGTACGCCATTGGGCTGGGCTGGTTCTGTAGAGGCAGGACCCAGCCTGGCATGACACTCAGTCCCTGAAAGCAGCACTGGCTCCCAGGTGACAGCTCGAGCAGCCTGGAGCTGCAGAAAGGTGCACGGCCCCATGCTGGGCCGCACCTGCAACAAGCAGCAGAGGCAGCACTGGCTCTCAGGTGGCCAGGGCCATGTCATGCCTTGAGGGGGCTCTGACAGCAACAGGCCCTGAGCACCTGATGGCCACTGCTGCTGTGGGGTGGGGGGGGGAGGGGTTGTGTGCCCTGCAGGGGACCCACAACCCTCCCTATGGTCCCCCCCACACATGCACAGTTCCCCTCCATAATTCCCCCTTCTAGTCCCTACTTATCCATGACAGCACCTGGGTCCTGGTCATGCTGGATCCTTGCCCCACTTCTGCTTACCCCAGCACGCTAAGGGTATGTGCCCTGCATGCTGAGGCAGCAGAAGCACATAAATATGCTCTGGCCAGAAACCAGAGCATCTCCCCAGAGGACCAGCTTCCGGGTTATCTCAGGGCACTGTCTGGGACCATGCCCCACCCCACTTTCTTCCTCCATTTTTATTTTTTTTTTGGTTTGATACCTGGGTTTCTACGTATCAAATTTTGAGCCCGTGCTGCAAATATGCAGTGCAGGGAACAGTTTTTCATTCACAATGTGACTCTTGCAGCATCTCAAACTGGTTTGGGATGCTGCAAGCGGCACGTGTGTGCTCGTCTAGACGTGCGCTATGAGGTCATCTATTCCAGTCCTCTGTTCAAGGAAGGATCATCCTTGACTAAACCATCCCATCCAAGTGTCTGTCCAAGTTGTTCTTGAAAATTTCCAAGGATGGAGATACTACAACTTATCTAAATAGCCTGTTCCAGTGCTTGACCACTCTGATAGTCAGAAAGTTCCTGGTCCACTGTTCATGGTCCACTGTAATTCCCAGGTTCTTCTCTGCAGTACTGCAGCCTAGCCAGTCATTCCCCAGTTTGTATTTGTATGTGCAATTATTCCTTCCCAAGCATAGGACTTTGTACTTGTCCTTGTTGAATTTCATTTGACTGATTGTGGACCATTTCTCCAGTCTGTCCAGGTTGTTTTGTATTCTGGCCCTGCCCTCCAGAATGTCTGCAACTTCACCCAGTTTGGTGTCATTCTTAAGTTTGCTAAGGGTGCATTTAATCCCATCATCCAAATGATTAACAAAAAATATTGAACTGAGGACCGACCACTTTGGAATCCCATTTGAGACTCCTCCCAACTAGTTACTGAGCCATTGATGACTACTTGTTGAGCACTATAGCCTAAACAGTTATGTATCCATGTTACACTACTTTGACCTACTCTGTATTTCCTTAGCTTGTTGGCAAGAATTACATTAGAGATGGTGTCAAAAGCCTTGCTAGAGTCAAGGTGCATCACATCCACTGCTCTCCCCGCATCCAGAGAGCCTGTCACCTTATCATAGAAGAAAATCAGATTGGTTAGGCATGACTTGCTCTTGGTGAATCCCTACTGGCTTTTTCTGATTACCTTGGGCATTTATACATGTGCTTTGGGAGTGTGTGTTTGGGGAGGAAGGTCTGCTTTAATTAGAGCAGCTCCAAGAGCCACTCTAATTAAAGCACCTGGAGCATCTCATGTATCAGCATCCTTGAGCTTCAAAATGGTGGCAGTGGTGCTTTATCTAAAGCTCCTCAAATGAACTTTAGATAAAGCGCTCCCACTGTCATTTTTAAATGTGGTGACACTGATACATATGAGATGCTGGAGGCTGCTGGAGCACGGTAATTACCACACTTCAGCAGACTTAGTTAATTGAGTGTGCTCCAATGGGCTGTAATTCCAATGCATTGGGGCAGTCTCATTGCTTGTGTATAGGGACCCCCTGTTCACCTCTAGGTGCTTCACAATCGATTCCTTGAGGACCTGCTCCATGATTTTTGTAGGCATCAAGGTCAGGCTGACTGGTCTGTAATTCTCTGGATCCTTTTTCTTCCCTTTTTCAAGATGGGTGCTATATTTGCCCTTTTCCAATCATCCAGAACCTCACCCAACCTCCATAAGTTTTCAAAAAGCTAATGACTCTGAAAATTACCTTAGCCATGTTTTTCAGTACCCTAAGGGTATATTCCATCTGGCCCTGTCAACTCAAAAGCATCCAGCTTCTCTAAGTAATCCTTAACCTCTTTTTGTACTACTGTAGGCTGTTTGTCTCCTCTCCTATCTTTGCTGCCAACTGCACTCATTATCTAGTAGCAGCCCGTATTTGTGAAGGCTGAATTAAAAAAGGCATTAAATACTCCAGCCTTCTCTGCATCATCTGTAACTAGATTGCCTTCTGCATTCTATATGGGACCAATGATTTCTTTGGTTGTTGTCTTACTTTTTACATACTTGTAGAATCCCTTTTTCTTGCCTTTTATGTCCCTTGTCAGTTGCATATCAATTATTTATCAAAAGGCATAACCACAGTGCAATTGCATTTGTGGAATTATAAACTAAAACAGATTTATCTTTTTTAAGACCAGTGCAAATGATATATAAAGGTTTACTAGCATTCACTTGGGATGATCTGCAAAGCTCACTCATAATTTAATGAACTCATAGGTCCTATGAACACTGCCAGATAGGGATGCGCTGATAGAGATTTGGGGGGGCCATACCGATAGCAGATATTTAAGGAGGCATATCGGCTGATACCGGTCTGATTTCTAGTACAGCTGCCTCCAGTTGGTAAGTCTAGTGTGGTGGAAGGAGTGTGGCAGGGGGGAGCAGATCAACACCCCTCGTGGTGCAGGAGGGGGCAGGGGCAAGTGCTGCCCAGGCAGGGTGGTGGGGGGAAGAATAGCAGCTTGTGGTAGGGGGGAAGCTCCTGCTGCTGCTTGCACCCCGGGAAGGCATTTGGGGGATGTGTGCCCTCCCGATCTGTGTAGGGCAGGCTGCAACTGGGGCTGCACGGGGCCCTTCTTGGTGGGGGCTGGGCTCAGAGAGGGCACTGGCGGTGCTGGGAAGATGCTGCATTCACCCCAAATTTTGCCACAGCTTCGCTCCCAGTGCCACCGCCACCACCACCCGGCGCTGCTCCAGCTGAACGCCCTGCCTCCACCCATGCTCCAGGAAGAGCTGGGGTAGTGCCAGGCAGCTGGCAGTGGCAGCACTGGCAGCTGAGCTGTGGCAAAATTTGGGGTGAATGCAGCATCCTCCTAGTGCCACTGGTGCCTGCTCCAAACCCAGCCCAGCTGAGAAGAGCCCTGCACAGCCATGGCCTCTGCCCCACCCCGCCCTGCCCAGATTTGGGGGCACATGCCCCACCCCCCTGCCCTCCCGGGGTGCAAGCAGCAGTGGGAGCTGCTTCCCCCTCCCCCGCCATGCCCGCCCTATGCAGGCAACACCTTCCCCTGCCCCTGCCCCTTCCCTCACCATGGTGGGGGAGGGCATTAATCTGCCCCTCCCCCCCACTCCTTCTACCACAATGGACTGACCAGCTGGAGGCAAATTTTCTTTATATCGGTACTGATCCGATGTATCAGTGTACCTCCACTGCCAGACAATTATGATAAGATCTCAACATCATACTTGCTCACTTACTAGATTCACCTATAACTTGGGGAGATACTGCAGTTGACTTGAACACTCATCTCACTGTTACAAGGCAGTACAGGGTTTCTGAATTTAGGTGGAAAATTCAACGTGTTATGCTATCACTAAGCAAAATTGTTCTATTTGTACATTAGGCTTAAGGTTGCTAGTCACTGATCCTTTTGTCAAGTTATAGCAGCATTTTTTTAAAATTTACATACAACTGCTTCCGGTCTCCTTTTTTATTCTTTATATTATGGTTATAAGCAGCAAGCACAAGTTTATATGCAACTGTAACATAGCATATTGTCCTAAGCAAGGACAGAAACCCAGAAGTGGAAATTGTGGGTGAGTTGGATTGCATTGAAAGCACAGAACATGTAACAGGTGATTAAACAGTTTATTTAGGGGAGATACTGCAAAAGTAAACTTTATGAGGCCTTCCCATTTGCCCAGGTGTTTGGGCAGGTTTGTTTAGTGGGTTTCTGTTTTTATACTTCCTCCTGTTTTATAAGCTATTCTGTTCTCTTATTATAAGCTGCTATTAGCTTCTTTGGGAAGGATAGCAAATAAATAAATGAATCTATCTTCTCTCACTGGAAAGAATTAGTATAAATCTTACCAACAGTATGTGATGGAAGAATGGAATAGGAAAACTTACAGCCTGTCATGACAGTTGCTTCGGGTAAAAAAACCCCCACAACACCACACACCCAATCATTTTATGGTTTCCAGCTTCAACCTGGATTTGGCAATATTTGGATTCTCAAATAACTGAGGTAGGGAGTCTGTGTTTCAATGAAGATGCTACATGTGCTACTCTGAAGACTCTGCATCACCCAGCTGTAAAAGCTCCTACATCTCTGCTGCAGTACAGAAGAAAGCCCCCACAAATCGCACACCGGTGGTTATGATGTATCACCCCTCCCTTGAATCTGTATGGAAAAATTGCAACCCATACTAGAAAGAGACCCTATTCTTAAAAAGATCTTCCCAGAGCCACCCATCCCTAGCCTTCAAACAAGCACTGAACCTTGCCAACCTCATCACCAGAAGCAAACTTCCTCAAGCCCAGAACACACCAAAAGGATCCAGACCGTGCCAGGACAAGAAATGCAAAACCTGCCAACACATCTCCACCACCCCCACTATTACTACACCCCACAACAGAGCCATCAGCATCCCTGCATCTTACAGCTGCACCTCCAGAAATGTAATATACCTCATCCAATGCACCAAATGCCCTGATGGAAGATATGTAGGAGAGACCAAACAACAACTGCGCACCAGAATGAACGCACACTGGAAATCCATCAAAGACAGAAATACCCAATTACCGGTGGGGGCACATTTCTCACAGGAGGGCCACTCTCTCTCCAACCTCTCAGTCCTGATCCTCAAGGGAAAATTACACAACACTTCCCAGAGGTGAGCCTATGAGCTCCATTTCATCAACCTCCTGGATACTAGAGATCATGGACTAAACATAGACATTGGATTTTTGATACATTATAATCTGCCTGGCAACTGACTCCCCAGCCCAGCCCCTGGCTTCTTTACTTTTCATTCCGTCCAGGAAGAGCACACACCAACTGCTGAAACTTCCTTAGCCTGATGAAGGGTTTTTGAACCTGAAAGCTTGCTTAATAACTATTCTCCAACCATTTGGGTTGGTCTAATAAAAGATATCAAATTCACCCAAGGAACCTTGTCTGCCTATGTCCTTAGACCAACACGGCTACAACCTACACCCCTGCTACATCTCCAGGACACTTTCCCAACTTGATAAAACAACTTAAGAATTTTTTTATGCCTAAGGCTGTCAGATATGCTAGAAGTTTTATTTTTTTCTGATGGAAGTCTGGGACCTTTAAGCACCAAGCTTGGGACCAGATTTTACTTCTCACATGCATTATAGAGAAATGAAAGCATCTACAGCTTCTTGCAGAAATATTTATCTATTTTTTCTCTTTATTCTCTACTGAAAATTGAATCAGTAATTTATGGCTCTTCAGTTTCCAGTAACATCTTAGTTGTAGGAACACTTTGGTTTAATTTTTGGTTAGTTTTTGATATTTCATTGGTAAGTTTAAGGACCAGACATGATATGACTCATCATAAAAAAGACTAATGAGTAAATGAGTTATTAAAAAGGACTTTAAAAATAATATGATTAAGACATTGGGGTTTGGGTGGTTCATTGAATTTCATACTATACTCATGGGGGATTGTGGTAAGAGTCTGAATGAAATTAAACTCTCTTTATTATTTGAGGACCAACTGGAAACAATGGTATCATGATGCCAAAGCACAGGACACACAATCATATTTAATAGTTTAATCTGAAAATATTAGAACACTTACTTAATATAAATCCAAAAGAGACCATTATGATTTAGTCTGACCTCGTACATTTAACATACCCTGTTGGGTTTCCTTGATTGATTTCCTGTTTGAACTCAAGTATATCTTTTAGAAAAACATATAGTTCTGATTTAAAGATTTCCAGCAATGCAGAATGCACCACGGTTCTTCACTAAATTGTATGATTAAGTACCATCACTGTTGAAAAAAAGAAAAGAAAAGAAAAAGTGACTTGTATTTTGGCCTTAACATGTCTCGTTTTAAACTTCAACCATTGGATCTTGTTATATCTTTGTCTGAAGAGCCATCTATTACATTTCTGTTCTTTAGATAGGTTTTAGTAGACTGTGACTGTCACCCACTTGACTCTCTTTTAGTGCTTGTTTACATAGGCATGCTTTGGAAAATTATTATGAATGAACTGTTAATGTGGATTAATTTACTTTGGATGCTATTCCATTTAATCTACTTTAAATTCATACTGTTAGTTAACTTGGATTAACTTTCCCAAATGTCCTTATGCAGAGTGGATAGGCAATTTCTTAATTAAAATACCATGCAGTAAAAGTCAAATATTTTACAAAAGTCTCTGTATATTAATCAACCAAATTTGTAATCTCATTAAAAAGTAGCCAGTTTGGCAAGTTCTGTCTCCTATAAATGCATGTTGGTTGCCATTACCAATCTTTTTTAATAATGGATGTATTGGCCATCCCATTATTTTGTCTGGTATCTATGCTAGGCTGACAAGCCATAACTTCCAGGCTAATCCTGCGTACCCCTTTTAAATACAAGATTTGTTTGCACACTCTTCTAGACTTTCCCCAGCTACTTAAGACCTGTATGAAAATCAGTATTTATGATCCAAAAGTTTCTTAGCCAGCTCTTTTAAAACTCTTATTTGGTCCTTCTAATTTAAAAGTGTCTAGCTGATCTGGAAGGAGTACCATCAAGAACAGTGTGCTGATCTAGTTGGGAGGGGAATATTCCAAACTAGGCATGCAGTGATTGTTGTTGATACTTTCTATTGTATGGAGTTTTCAGGAGAAGTTGAGCTAAGGAGGAAGGATGCACTGATGGTTCCCTGTAGCACTTAATGCCTACACTGCCTGAGCATAGCAGCTGTGTGAAAAAATGTTTTTGATTTTTGTGGCTCTTTAACATCTTCCTGAATTACTGTTGGAATGGAATGATGCCATATGATAATGATGATGGCATGAGTAAGTCATCTGGCTCTTGCTGTAGTATTACAGAACTAATCACAAGCTGTGAAGCTGGATAAACACTTGGACAGTTAGCCTGTGTTCATTTCCATATTATTGTGGCTAGCCTGCTAGCAGTTCCTGAGCTAGCTGCTTTAACAATTGGTTTGGATATATCATTGTGGGCTGGAATGACACCAGAGTAGGCATACCCTCCACATTAATGTAGCAAACTACTTTCAAAGCTCATTACAAACAATGATGGTAGGAAATTTCTCAGTTCTTTCCTCTTAGGGCACCACCATGATGTGCCCTTATGTTCACTGTGCACACTTTTTGGATCTCTGGTTAGCATTGGAAAAAACAATAAAGTTGTACAGCACAGTTGTATTGAAATGTGCTGTTATTCAAGTACTCATTTTTTTTCTTCCCAAAGTAGCCTTTATTACAGAGGTTCCAGTTATGTTGTTACTGTTTAAGTGAATAAGCACTGTGTATTCTAGCAGTACCTTACATTTAGAGCCAGACTTTATTTCTTTTCGAGTCCCAAACTCATAGCACGCTGTGCCATCAGGATGACTCTGAAACCTTGATATCTTTGGGTTTTTCATCTCCTATATCTTGGATCATTGTTTTGTCTGTTGAAAATCCTGGCTGTTGAGCTTTAAATACTCTCTGCTTTTTCTCTCTGCCTGTATACAAAGCAAATAGATATTCATTAAATAAAAGGGCTACATATTTCAAAACATGTACCGTTTATTATGCCTAGAGGAAGAAAAACCCAGCTGTTCATTCAGATTAGATTTGTGAACTTGGTACATTAATAAAATAAATTTATGTTCCTTGCAATGCTAGAATGTAAATCTCTCAGAAGAATTAAGGGCACCAAGCTTTAGGGAACATTCCCTTATCCAGATTCATGAATACTATTCAGATTAGGTTTCTCCTTCAATAGATGTTATATTGCATTCTAGTAGCGGTGGTCAAAACAACTTCTTACTAGATTGCCTGTTCAGGAGATCCTGTTTCAGATACAGATCTTGCTTCTGTGATCCAGGCCTTCGTTGACTGTAGTCTGGGCCACTGTGTTGTTCTCTACCTGGAGCTTACTTACATCTTGAATTGAATCAAACTTCAGCTACTACAAAATCCAGCGTATTATGCAGTGCTCCAGTGCATATCATTTCAGCCCTGTGAGCTATCCTGGCTTCCTGCTTTTTTCCAAATAGAATATAAGGTGTTAATTTTGGAGTATAAGGCTCTAAAAAGCTTGGGTTTTGACAGGGTTTAGGTCTTCACTGGAGGATAAGGGATCTGAAGCGGGAGGGTGTGTGTGTGTGTGTGTGTGTGTGTGGCTGTTTTGGGGTTAGTTGCTAATGAATATCTTGATTTATGCTTGGGTGTTTAGTGCTTTGAATTATGGTCCCTTTTCTTTTTTGTATCAATCAGAATAAAGACCTAGTTATGACAGAAAGAACACCCCTAGTGTAGAGCTTTTTGGGCCAGTTGCAGGGCTTTCCATTACTGCTTTTCCATGAACACTTGCAGAATACAAATGACCCTGTCTTTCTCTACTTCACATTCTGTTTAAACACCTAGATCCATTTGGTCCATTTCTTGTACTCCAGTCATTAAGAGGATATCCTGAAAGCTGGTTCTCAAAGACTTTTTAGCATTATATGCTAAAAGCAGGCAGAGTACTTAGGTTTAATATAGGATTTAGGTGGGGCATTAAGAGGTAATTGGAGGCATGTTTTTCACTAGAGGAGAACTGATGCAATAGGAGACTTTCTACTGTGTGGAGTTTTCAGGAGAACTTAACCTAAGGAGGAAGAGTACCCTGATGGTTCCCTGTAGCACTTAATGCCTACACTGCCTGGGCATAACAGCTGTGTGAGCAGTAGGGATTTGAGGAAGATAATTGCCTTGGACTGAAGGTTGCAGAAAGACTGCTGAATCTATCCCTCTGTGACTCCTGTGCTCCAAAATCTCTACAAATTTGCTGTACCACAGCTTGGCATTGGTTGGGTTTGGCAAATTCTGCTTTATCTGAGCTCCCTGTCCCAGCCAATTCACTTGGCCTGTGTGAGTAACACATGCATTTTGCCTCCTACCCTCCAAACTAAAAGCCTATAACTATAATTTTAATTAAATGTGATTCCTAGGAACTCTGATACTAGACACGAAATAGGCTTGATTCTTTAGTGTAAGCAAAAGAGAAACTGTGCAAAGTCCTCTCTATCACATGGGTCATTTGCTGTGAATGTATAAGGGTAGGTTATGAGAGACTGCTCATGTAGGGAAGTTTGTCTCCTCACTAGATCACTATCGGATGATTCATTATCCAAGTTATATAGATTGGTTAGACTATACCACCTTTTACACATACTGGGTACATCTACACGTGCTTAACTGCTCAGTAGACTAATTTGCTGTGGTGTAAAGTGTCACAGTCTACATGTGTGATGCTATTAGACCATAGCAAACTAATTTTTGCCACTGTAAGATACTATTGTCAGGGACACTACTGTCTTATGGCAGCAAATGTAACTGTACCTAAACGCACATTTAAACACTGACCTGGGTGCATGTTGTGCCTGGTCAGCCCAGGCAACAGGGGGTCCAGACCCCGCCTGCTGTCTAACCAAAGGGATCTGCGCACTGGGGCACTCTCATGCCCCTTCCAGCTCTGATGCCACCTCCTGGAGCCTGGGGCTGACCCCCTGTACCCCCTGCCAGCCTGTGGCTGCTCCTCCCCAGCTCAAACTGCTGCAATCCCAGGCACAGTGTCTGCACATGCGCCCTAGACGGCAGCAGTTTGAGCATTTACGTGTGCTATGAAGGTGCCATGAGCATCTGTGTGTGCCATTTAAGGTGTCATGTGCAAACATGCTGTATTGACATGTGTAGGTGCACCCGCTAAACAGTAACTTGTCTAGCAAAGATCCCTGCGAGGATCAGTGAGATTTGCTTGCAGAATGAAGTGTTATTCCACATAAATAAGGGTGGCAGAATTAGGCCCTAGGTGATATGATTTTTACAAGCATCAAATTAATGGGTACATGCTTATTCATCTGTGAATCTCCTTGACTCCTGTTTTCCAGATATGATTGTAGTATTGAGTCTAAATGAGTACCTTTACTATTGCAGCACCCAGGAGAATAAAGCAGTTTGCATTATTTAAATCCTATTTCCAGGAAATGTTTTTTTCTTTGCTATCATTTATCCTGAAGTATTTCTAATCTTGCAATGTAAAACTGAGGAAGTTTGAAAATATTAGCAATAAAAACAATATTCCTTTAGTAGATGAGCTTGCTTCAAACATTTTTCTCAAGAATTTTTCTCCTGTCTTTTCTGTCCACCCTGAACTCCAGTACTCTGATATTCGAAGAGCTTTTGAGTGCTGCTGAGGAAGAGGCAAGCAGAGAAGTCATTATAATCTTGCCTCCCATTGAACTTCTCCAAAGGAGGACTATTCAGTGTTTCAGAATTGTTAAGCCATTGTCTTCATTTTGCCTGCTTTTTTTTTTTTTGTCCCCTCAGGGTGGCCATTCAGAAGAACGACACTTTTCTTTCCTTTTGATGAGTGGCTCAGTGCAAAGCTATTATTACAGCTCATGGTGACACTCTTTCCTGTCTGTCTCTCTCCTTCTCTTCTCCTATCTGTTCTCTGGGTCTCCTGAGAAGGGCACTGTAAATGCTGATCTTATTACAATTCTAGATAATATTCCTTGTACTCCTTTTCTCTTCTATATGTCTAAGATCTCCTTGTAATTGTTTTCTCATGAATAGAAAATTTGGCAGGGAATCTGTGTGGAACTGTATGAACAATTATGTTAGCTAATTTATGGGAAGCAGGCACCCAGGTACTTCTAAAACTTCACTAATGCCCACCTGCATCGTTGGTCACCTAAATAAGTTAGAGACAGATTTCCAAAGGCATTTCATAGTTATCTGCCTTCCTGATGCTCTTCGCTTGCTTATCAAGGCATCAAGGTTAACAAGATATGAAGTTATCTGGTAAACTATTCTGAACAAGAGTGTTTTTGAACTTTCAAGAACTAATATGTTGAATTTTGGATCAAATCTCACCATTTTTATTCAGTCTGTTCTCAGGAAAGTCTTCGAAATAAGCAGGAGTCTTGCCTCTGTATACTATAGTACAGTACAGTAATGAGGGCTGTATTTGGTGTTTCACATTAAGTTCTCTTTTCATAAGCTGATAAATTCTCTGGACAGTCCTTCAGAGCATACCTTACAGATGATTAAAGTAGGTAGGAACATAGGCCTAAAAGAGGCCCCTCAAGCCATTGAATTCTATCCCCTGTATTTGGAAGTAACCCTTTATCCAGGCACTTCACAGCTGGGTCAGACAGGGTGACCTTTGGCATAGGTACAGAGCAAGGGTTAAATTTGTAGTGAAGTACCTTAACTTCTGTGCTACAATTTAGGGCTGTATGAAACTTCGATCCCTGATTCAATTTGGCGGAGATTCGGCTTGATTCAGCCGAATCTCCTAATCCGAATCAAAGCAGAGGACCCGTTAATTTCTCCAAATTAAATTGGAACCCTTTGAATTGATTCGGAGAGATTCAGCAATTTGGACATAGACATGGCATTAAATGTTTTTTCTACATACCTCAAGGTAGCAGGCGGCTAGTGAATGCTGTGATGTTGGGGCACATGGAGTATCCCACAGGAGTGTGGGGGGCTCCCCAGTGTGCTCAGCAGCAGGCTCAGAAGTAGACCAGAAGCACTTCCAGGTGCAGTGGAACAAGTCCACTTCTGGGTCCACCCGGGGAGCATGCAGGACCTCCCCTCCGTGCCCCCCTGGCTCAATGACTGGTGCCTCCTGGGCCTGGGGGGGGGAGGCGGGGGCACCCGGGGTTCACCTGCAGCCAATTGCCGAGATGGGAGGGCATGGGTGGGGGCCCTGCGCGCTCCCTGGTCCACTTCTGGGTTTGCCGTTGAATATGTGGTGGCCCCTCCCACACTCCCATGGGACGCTCTATCTGCCTCAGCATCACAGCATTCACAAGCCGTGCTGCTACCTCGAGGTATGTAGAAAAAAACATTTAAAGCTGTGTCTATGTTTGAATCGTGATTCTCTAAATCAGCATCGAATCTTCAGATTTGGATTCAGCTGAATCAAATAAGGGACAGTGATCTGAATCAACTAATTGAATCACTGTGCCTGATTCGGGCCGAATCTGAATCCGAATTGAATAGGGCCCGCTTCACACACCCCTACTACAATCCCACTCATTTAGCATAGTAGTTAACTCTTATAAAACCCTGCAACAATATTTGACAACTTTGGTAAAAAAGATTACAGGAAGTTTGGCCCACTGATTCATTTTAGTAACTGAGACTATAGTGAAAACTGAAAAAGTGTAAGAAATAATCCACCCTGGGAGGTTCTCTGAAAACTATGGTTTGGGTTCAGGGTATAAAACTACAGGTTCCAATTTTAAATTTCAAAAGTTATATACGAGCAACTAATTGTGGCCTGTTTTGACATTAATTATTTATTATTTTAAGGGATAGCTTGGTTTTAGTACTGTTGTTTTTTTCAGTCTTTTTGATCCCATGACTAGCCTCCCCTCCACAACTTCCCTGCTGTCACACAGACAACCTCCCTTGTGGTCCTCTTGCAGGCATGCTTTAGACCAGTGGTTCTCAACTGGGGTGCCATAAGACCCTTCAAGTCATACTGCGGCACAAGTGCCACTGTGGCCAAGTGGGACTGCCCGGCATGCCTTCTGAAAAGCCAGATTGGGAAGTAGCTGCAGATGAAGCACTTGTTCTTCACATAGCCCTTCTCAGTCTGCCTCACATGCTTCTCATGAAAACAGAGGGACACCAGGCACATGGGACTGTCCTGTACCCCTCTGTTTCCAGGATGAGCTTGTGGGGTTGGACAAGGAAGGGCTGTGGCAAGAGGGCTTGCTCTAGCTGCAACCCCTCGCACTGCCTGGCCAGAGGAACCAGGATCAACTGTGTCATAACCCAATGATTTTTAGTGCCTCGGCACATTGGAATTTTCCCGCCACATGGAGCTTTCTTTGCACGGTGGATTTCTCAGCTGCAGAGAGAAAACCCCGGTGCAAAAGAGTTCCCGCCACACGTATGCAAATTAGCGTCCCACTATTGGTCAATTCTAAATTATTCCTACGTGGCGGCTAGCAATTGGCTCGCTAGCCGTATAAAGGGTTAGAGCAGTTTCCACCCAAGTTGGAGGACTCCACAACCATCTCGTGGGGAACTCTAAGTGTGCTGTGGAGCCTAGCAAACTCCGCGTGTGTCTTGGAGGAGGACATAGGGGCCTGATCAGCTTCTAACTACTCCCCGTCATAGTGGAAAATTTGACATACCCCCGTGTTGAGCGTGTGGAGTCATACATCGATGACTCATCTTGGTTCGGTTCGACAAGAGATCTCACTTCTGTTTGTTTGTGCGCAACTGTAACTCAAGCAAGTTTCCTTCCTGCACTGTGACCATTGGCAGTGTAAGTAAAGCTTTTGTTATACAACCAATACGCTTCTGTGCCTAACTCTACTCCGTTGTGAAAAAACCCCACCTGACGGTCTGGGCTACTGGCCATAGCCTTAGACCGCCCTCGGCTCCCACAAACTGAAGCACTACTTTGTGCCTTCTGGCTGGAGGAGCCAGGTGCAGAGATCCCCAGGGCATACAAGACCACCTTCCTCCCCCCCTGCCTCCTCCAGGAGCACAGGGGAGTTTTGCCCAGGGCATGAAACACATTAGCTATGCCTCTGCTTCTTCCTGCTTTAGGTTTATCAGATAACCCAACATAGACAGAAGCATGCAGAGTTGAGAACCACTGAAGTAAATTGAGGCAGCATAACAGTTATTCTCAACCAGGGAATGTGGTCTAAATGTGACACTGCCTAGTGTTATGGGGGTGTTTGTGGGTGGCTGGTCCACTGCCCATATCTGCCTTTGTACCCCATGTTTGGGACTTCTGTAGCTCTCTAATTAAAAGCCACTGGTCTAGTGGATAAGAGTTGCCTCAGGATAGAGGACTTCAAGGCAAAAACTGGGAGTTGACTGCCTTGAGGCAACTGTGTACAAATGAACAGCTGTCCTGAGAAGAAACTCCCCATCTCCCCCGGTGCAACTGCCTTGGAGTGGGACCAGGGTCAAGTTTCCTGGTTTAGGACAGATTTGTCTGTTCATCATGTCATTTGAGCTTCTCTTTTCTTGGAACAACTGGAGTTTTCCCATGATATCCCATTATGATGTGCATGACCTGAGAGAAATCAGTGCATTTGCTGACCGCTGTCTTAACTGCACTTACTAAGTTGAGCTTTCTGCATTTAGCAATAACTTTCTGATCTCTTCACAGAGGTCCTACAGCTTTCATAGGGCTTTAGCTGTGTCCTGTGTAGTGTGGTGACTTTGCTCTTTTGTTTTTCTCTAATGGAATCCTCCCTTTAAAGAAAGCTCTTTAAGGGAATCTTCCCTTTAAGGGAAGTTCTATTATTGTTGATATTTTAGATAAATTTTATGCTCTCTAACAGCATATGAATTTTGAGAGTCTCGTGTAGGTTTACTGTGTGGTTATTGTTACTGCTCTAAGTTCTTGACTTGAAACTGGATAATTTGTGTTCTATCAGTTTGGTGGGTGAGGCTGGGGGAAACTTGGTTTTGTTAGTTTTGAGCCCCATGCAATTGTTTTGATTAGCTCTTTGATTTAAACAGCAAAAATATAGCTTGGTCAGAGATTAGGTTGGTGGGGTCGAGTTTCCCATAGCTGTTGATGACAATGTTTACATATCCTGTACTTCTTAGAAGGAAGACCCACTCATTCAGTAAGATAATCTTGACAATTTTGGGAGCTTGCTGATCTCTGAAATATGAAACATTTTTCTATAGAGATAATTAGTAAGGCTTTAATCCTGTGAATACAGGTGAGCTTAACGTCAGCTGAATTCAGTGAGACTATTCATGTGACTTTTTTGGCATGATGACAGAGCAGGAAAGGCATTTTGCTCTGACTCTGGAAGTGTAAGTTTGAGCCCTGCTCTTGACTCATGCCAAAAGCTGGTTCCAGTTGACCCAGCTGTAAATGGTTACTTGGTTTCTTGGGCTGAGAAATCAAAGGAGGCTGAATGTGACACTAGCCTCATCACTCCTTGTAGTAGGTGTCTTTTGTGGCCAAAACACTCCTTGGCTCCTGGCTACAGAAACTGATGAACATTAACAACAGTAGACCAATGGGTTTTTGGCTCAGGTGGACCTTTGACCTTGATTCATATGCTTAAAGTTAAATATATGTTGAAGTGCTTGCACTTAAGGCCTTAGGATATTATTGTTTACTTGGTAGTATACAGGCCTGGGAAGCACTCTAAATCCCAGCTCTGATAAACAAATCATCTAATTCATGTTCCTCAGTTTTTCTACATAAAACATTGACAGTGTTCACAGGGGTGCTACAAAGCTGAATCAATGAAATGTATTTCTTTTGAAACCCTGCCATGACATGGGGATGGATTCAGTTACTTAACAGAACTTCCCACCTCTTAAAAACTGCTCTTTTTTCAGCCCTGCACTGAACTTCAAGTTAGGGATGTAGCTCAGCCTCTACTCCTTTACTTAAGGGATGGAGTACCTGGGAGGGTTGTCACTTCTGGGCTGGTATTATGAATTCACAATGATTGAGCCCTTCTTGCTAGTAGCTACTGCTCTTACTGAGGCCCCCGCTACGTGTTACAGGTATTGTGCAATTAATTGTTTAATTGAGCAGTTACCTTAAGACCAGCAGAGTAGCTATTACACCATAAAAAGCTCCAACCAGCTATGACATTAGACCTCAAACATGTGTACTAATTTTATAGCTGGTTGCTACTGAGCTTTCCTTTTTATGCATAGCAGGGTCTCCCCTGTAGCTAGTTGCCCTGTCAGTTGATGGGGTTCTCAGCTGCAGAGGTGCACAGTGCCCAGTGTGAAAAACCCAGAGCTGGGCAATCATGACAGGCATAATCTCCTGGCCTCAGGGGTGTGTGAAACCCCTGGGTCTGGGGGAGTCAAAGCTGCCACAATCCTCCAGGCCTTTGGGTTTCATGTACCAACACACCTATAGGTTGGGAGATGACCTCCTCAGCAGCTCAGTGGCTGAGAGAGATCTTGGAGTCATAGATGACTCGAAGATGAACATGAGCCAGAAGTGTAATGAGGCCGTCAACAAGGCCAGTTGCACCTTGTGTATTAGCAGATGCATGACCAACAGATCAAGGGAGGTGATGCTCCCCTTCTATGTGACACTGGTCAGGTCGCAGTTGGAGTACTGTGTCCAGTTTTGGGCACCACACTTCAAGAGGGACATGCAGAATCTGGAGAGGGTTCAGAGGAGGGCCACTCACATGATTAGTGGCCTCCGTGAAAGACCCTACAAGGGGAGGTTGAGAGAGCTGGATCTCTTCAGCCTTCATAAGAGGCATCTGAGGGGAGACCTTGTAGCCACCTATAAGTTTATCAAGGGAGGACACCAGGGAATTCATGAAGCGCTATTTACCAGAGTGCCCCAGGGAGTAACTAGGAATATGGGTGCAAACTAGTGGAGAGTAGATTTAGGTTAGATATTAGGAAGACATTTTTTACAGTAAGGGTGGCCAGAATCTGGAATGGGCTTCCAAGAAAGGTAGTATTATCACCTAACTTGGAGGTCTTCAATATGAGGCTTGATAGTCACCTGGCTGGGGTCATCTGACCTCAGTCCTCTTTCCTGCCAGGGGCAGGGGGTTGGACATGATGCTCCATTGTGGTCCCTTCCGACTCTACAATCTATGAATCAACCCCTGAGTCTTGGAGACTGTGGCTGCTGTTGTCCCCCAGTGCTGGGGGTGCATGAGACATCCCCCATGGCTTGGAGCCCCTAACCTGAGGGGGATCCCAGTTCTGGGAGCTTGCTTCTTGCCAGTGCAGGGAGAGCCTGGGATCAGGCTCCACCTTCACTGGCAATAAGGTTTGATGGGATCTAATGCTCAATCCCACAATCATGCTTCCTGCCATGCGTGTGTGGCATGGCAGGAGGTGCAAATGTGTGGATCATGCATTAGATGCCATTGCACCTTTACCTGTATGTCTAACAGGGGCCTGAGATGTAAGGCAAATTCTAGGAGCAGTGTTGTCCCTCTGGGTGATTTCAGTGATAGAGCTGTGCGTCACCACTTTTAATGAAATTAATAATAAGAAAAAACATTCCACAGAGAGGTACATTTTAAAACAAATGTTGAGGACTTTGGAAGAATGATAGTTAAGGATTTTATAAAAAGAAAATCAAGGGGGGTGTGGGGGTCAAGTTACACTCTAGATTCCATACAGAATGGAAAACAGCAAACTTTGCTAAGGAAAGTCAACAAGGGAGAACACCATAGAGACAAATCAAAAAGGGACAAGATACCATTTTATAAATAAAAAATGTTATGGATGAATCATACTGCCATAAGCCATTATTTCATTTGGAAGTAAGCAGTTATACATGACCCAGTCAGAGTGGTAGCACATGGTATGGACCAGAATTAACACCCCCCCCCCCCCCCCCCCGATTTGAGATATAATCTATGGAACTCAGCTTGGGAGATGCCTATGCCCTGTATTTTTTCCAACAGTTTTTAGCACCTGCAGCTCCCATTGACTTCTGCTGGGTATCACTCTTTGCCTCTGAAAATTGGGACATATTGGGACATATTGGTCCCAAACCAAAAACTGAGGAATGCAAATTTGTGGACACTTTTGAAAAACAGTGGCACTTTTGAAAGCATTTCTCTTTCCTCTTGTGAATACATAGTTTTTCTTAGTTCTCCCACATCTTCTATACACAGACTAATTACAACTACTCACTATTCCTAACTTGTATTTTATATACTGATATTCCTTCCATGTCTTGCATGGAAGGACTTACAATGTAAAATATACATGTATATATGGTTCACATTTCTTTTAGAAAAAGCTAAAGTAAAGATGAATCTGAACGTATATATGGAGTTTTTCATTATTCAAAATCAACAGTGTTTGTAGGCTAGTTTATACCTGGTGATTTGGTTCCTAATCTTTAAGGTTAGGGACAAAAATTACACATAACTAGTATAAGTGTTCAGAAACTGGTTCAAATCTGTAGCACAACAGAAGTTCAGTGCACATAAACCACTTTCAAACTGTCTGAACTGTTTTAAGATAAACTGGGATGGATTTTATATCAGATTTAACTGATTTAGGTTAAATGAGTTTATTGAACTTCTGTCCCAGAGCCCCTCCAGATTCAAGTTAACTCACAGACCCCCAGCATCCCAGAGAACTTTGCACCTCCCCTGCAGACTGCCACAATTGCAGAGTGGGTGGGTTAGCCTTGACCTAAGCTGGCTGCTCCAGTGAACAGGGAAGTGTGCTCTACCACCCCCCGGCTTCTGGCCTGGGCCACTGCAGGCATCTAGATGTATTTCTGGAATCAAAAGTGAATGTCTGTTCACTTGCTTATTGGTCCAATCTGCACAACTTGGACTAACCTGCAAAGATTCAATCGATTCAGTCTTGGGCTTTTTGGCTGTCTGTACTTAGCCTAAGTGTGTAGCATGGAGACAAACCCTCATAAGACACATGAGCCAGAGCAGAGTAGACATCAAATGATGTGGGATTCGTTCATTAAAAAATAACTAATTAGGGGTGCACCAATTAGAGAATTTTTGGGCTGATACTGATGCCTAATTTTTAAGGAGCCATATTGGCTGATACCGGCTGATTCTGATATGCAGCCGGGCAGCTTGGAGACCCATGTCAGGGTAGGGCAGGGTGTAGGATGGAGCTGCGAGTGGCTCATTTGGGGGGCTGTGCTCAGGGCAGGCAGCAGTGGTGCTGGGAGGAGGGTACAGGGGGTGGGGTTGCAGTCACCCCAACATTCACTGTACCCACTCTGTAGCCCCCTCCCAGTGCTGCTGCCATGCACCCTGAGTGCAGCACACTCTGAGCACAGCACAGCCTGGCCCAGCCCCCGCTAGGAAGAGCCTGGCGCAGCCCCCAGCCTCAGCCCACAGGGGCAGCCTGCTCTTGCCCCGTGTGTAGATCTGGGGGCACGTGCCCCCCATGTTCTCCTGGGGTGTGCGCAGGGGTGGGAGCTTCCTCCCTCCGTGCCCCCCCGTTGAGCCACTTGTGGCTCTGTCCTTAGCCCCACCCCACCCTGACTGAGCAGCACCTGCCCAGCCCCATTCTCTCCCTCACTGTGGGAGCCTCGATCTGCCCCTCTTTTCCCCCACAACAGACTTACCAGCCAGATGCTGGTCTCTAAGCTGCTGGGCTGTGCTGCTGGCCCCATGCATGCTGTGGCTGTGCGCATGCACGGGACATTTATTGGTCACATTATCAGCTTCATCAGCCAAAAAAAGCCGATTTCTGATGCTTTCAATTTTCCCTATATCGGTGCTGATCTGATATGGGACTGAGGTATTGGTGCACCTCTGTAACTAATATTACTAATAGGTTGATATTCAGGATTGTTTGTACATGGTACACTAACAACTGATCTGCTGGATCAGATCTTTGGACACTCAAATCTTTTTTTTTCTTCTGTCAGTAGCCAATACTGTGAAGGAAGGTATAGTTTCCTATCCCTTCTAAAGTGCATGTCAGGTTTACTGTGGTTTGCCATGCATGAGGGAGATAACAAGCCAACCTGAACCCAGTAGCAGAGATCTGTTTATACTCAGAGGAAAGAGACTTGATTCTTCCCAGCTTTGTGTTACGCTTACAGCAAGAAAAATGGAGGCTTGAAATCCTTGAGGGATTTGGGGTGGTTTTTGTTTATAATGGGAGAACATTTGAAGGCAATATGTGCCTGGGGCTAAGAAAACATTCTTTTAAGAAGCTGTGCACTGCTGTGTACAGAAACCTGATGCTGCTGTTATGGTTGAAACGGTAAAACTGGAATTATCATTGACCTATGTGAAAACAGGTCAACTTTGACTCAGTGAGCTCTCTGTAGAACAATAGCTGACGCTGGTGCAAAGAAATGACTCTTCAGGAGTTCTTTGTTACACCAAGAGGCACAGAGCTTCTACAGAAAATTTGGTTAAGATAAGCAGTTTCTGTACTCCAACAGGATTCATTTCACTGCATACAGCCAGAGTGATCAGGTTTTATATGGAGAGAGTGGGCAGGCCTTTGGGGATGAATTTTGTCTCTGAATTAGGGTTCAGGATTTGCCCTCCAGGCTGTGGCTTCTCTGTGCCTTTCGTCTGTGTTGTGCTGTCAGAGAACCTGTAATAGCTCCTTTAACCTGCTTCTCCTGGCCGTCTCCACGCTAGCTTATGGAGACCTGATAGAGACACCCTTTTGCAGCCTCTGATGGATGGACAGATCTTTCTGTACAGCTGCTCCACTTCATAGCCCATCACATGTGTTTAAACAGGACAGTGGGCCTTGTGCACATGAGGGTGAAACTGATGTGACGGGCTAGCTGGCAGTGATCTAGCCCAGGGGTTTTGAAAGGGCAAAAGATGATTGGAGGACTTGGGATTCCCTTTCCTCACCAATCAGGCCCAGAGATTCACCCCTCATGTCCCCTGATTGGCCCCGTGGGTCACCTGGAGGGGGATAAAAGGGGCAGCACACGTGACTCCGGGGGAGACCAGCGAGGGACTATGAGGAAGGAGCTTCAAAGAGCTAGCAAGAGCTGGGCCAGCAGGACGGGAGCAGTTGCCCCAGAAGAGCCTGAAGGAGCAGGACCTGCAGGCAGCAGTTGGACCCTCAGCAGCACGGCGGGTGGCCGGCAGGAGAGGCTTCCTGCTGGGCTCCAGGATCCCCTACGAGAGGCTGTGGCCAGCAGGAGGATCTGAGCAGCGACCTGAGGGGGTCCCAGCTCTGCTTCCAGCTCCTCCAATCAGAGACCAGGCAGCTTGACGTGAGGCTGGGGCTCCACGAAGGTCAAGACCCCTTGCAGTTTGGAGCAGTGCCAGCACTGGTGGCTGTTTGGCAGCGTTCCTGCCTACCACATGGGAGATCTGAGTTCAAGTCCCAGTTTTGGTGACTTGGGGTGAGTGAGCTAACATGGAGAAATTCCTCTTGCCATTGCCATTCCTCTTGAAAGGAGCCATTGTGTTTTCCACCTTTCTCCCCCTCCAGGTACCCAGGCCCTATATTTCTTTGTCCTTTGACATTTTGTATTTTGTGCCTTTTTATATTTCCCCAACCAATATTGTTTGCTCTGCTGTTTGTGTTTTATATTTTGTTAACCCTGTCTTTTGCCAATGATTGTAAGTGTCTAACCTTTGTTGAATCCTGCCCTGCCCCCTTGGGACATTGTAGTGTCCACTATACCCCCTGATTATGCCTGTTATGTTCCCAGTATTGTTCCCTCATTAAAAGGTATATGGTTAAGTCCCCAGTGGTGGTCTGGCTCTGCTCTATAGGGGGAGGAGAGCCCCTACACCTCCCACAGTGCTTGTGCACCTGCTTTGATCCCTTCAATTGGAGAGGGGGTACATTTTGGAGTACTGCCCAGGTTACACTTAAATTTACCTGGAGCTGGGAACTGAAGAGTGAAATGACTGTCAGGGAGTAATCTAGCACAATGTTTAAAATGAAGCCGGTGGCCAGCTTGAAGCTTAAATCCTCCAGGCTAATGTGAGGAAGGTTGTCAAGAGGGCGACACTGTTTATCCTGGGTTTATGAGGGTTTCTGATTAGGCAGTTTTTTCTTTCTTTCCTTTTCCTTCTTTCTTTGCAATAATGAACTAAACGTTATCCGTTCAAATACCTCGGCATGACTCGAAGTCCGATGTCAGTTATTACTTTGTAAATCTATTTTACCTTGCCTGGCGTCTTGGATGAAGTTCCACTGATTCTTGCTGGTTTAAAGTGTATCGGCACATTGTGCTTTCTAATCGTGTGTGTGTTTTGGATTAAGAAAAGAGAAGATTTGTTCCTGTGTAGAACACACTGGAGAGTTTTCAGATAGTCTGCGGTATAAATACCTTTGGCATTTGGCACAAGAAAGCGAGATTGCTAGGGTTCATGTAAAATCTTGGCAACTTTTTAGTTTGTTAGGCAGTTGTGACCATTCCTATTTTGGAGTGAAAAGTGACCTAGAATATAAAGTATGGCTAGTAGAGAGAGTGAAGCATAGAAGTAATTTTAGTTTCATATCTTCTGTTGTAAGGATAAAATCTAAAAATTGGATTAATTAAAAATATAAAGTAAGATTCTAATGACATTGGCTTTAGTTCATGGGTTCATTTGAGCTAAGCTCAGTATAGGAGATCCAGTGAGAGAAAGATGATATTAAGCCCCCTGGTACTGGCCAATGTCTGTGAGAAGTAGGGTGGATAGGTACTAGGTGTAATTTAGGAAGCTACAATATAGCTTTGCATTAAACCATTTCCTAATTGCTGAGAGAGTGAGACTTAGCTGTCCTGTACCAACAGAATCCTTAACTGCCTCGTTAGAGATGTGGTACGGGGCCAGAGGCGAGGCCATATTCTGGCAGGTCATTCTCAGGAGATGGGTTGTTTCTATTTTTGTCTAACGTTTCTTTTAAATGTGTTTATTCATCTGGCTGAAAAAAAAATCTGTTTTTTTCCAGAGAATCTTTGGGCTGGAAGCAGGCAGATCTGTTAGTAAATGTTGTTTTGTTTTAAATAAGCAAATTATAGAATAAGAAAATGGATGGTTCACTTAAGTGTCCTTCACTTAATGTATTCAAGCACTAGCTGAGTAGTGTGAATTCAATTCTTTTGAGAAAGGGAGGTAGATAGACATATGTTTTTAGAAGAAAGTCTGTCCTTTAATTTAGATTTAATAAAGATATAGTTGAAATAATTTAAGGGCACATTTTTTAAGCATGAAATGTTTGCAAAGCTTGCATAAATATGTTTTTGATCATTATGAATGAAAACTTTCTAGTAAATCTACATTACAAACAAATTTGGCAGCTTTAATTTTGAAACTATTCCAAGAATCTGATATGATGGTGACCTAATGAAGAACACTTGGGGCAGTTTATAAGCTCAGTCTTGGATCAGTTTACACTTACAAATTGCATAGTTTTCTCTTCACAGTATTATACTGTAGATCAGAGTGATTAATTGTTAATCCCAATTAAGATAATCACATCAGTTTCAATAACATCCACTTCATATTCATTTTACACAATTAATCCTGTGGATTAAACGTGAATTGATTGAACAGATCAGCAGACATGAAAAAGTCTTCTGTAGAGATAACACACTAGTGTTGCACAATTATTATGTTGCTTATATGACACTAGCTAAAACGCAGCAGTTGCTTTCAAATATGAAAGCACAGAAACTTAATGAAAATGATAATTCCCTTTAAAATGCCCTCAATAGCCCCCATAGGGTTATTTTCATCACCCCAAAAAAACAGAAAGATATGTGATTCTGATGTTCATTTTCATCAAGCTTTTTGGAATTAAAAAAGTTTGTACTTTTCCCATGAACACAACTTGGGAAATATTTGAATGTGAGTTCTTCTGACATTAATTGAAACAGTATACAAACCATTTAAAAATCATGGCTCGCACCTCCGAAGATCAGAAGGCAGACTATTCCAACTTTTCTCTGAGCCTAACCTGTATAAAATGAACTATTCCAAACAGGCAATTTTAGCACACCTTTAACTCTCCTATGAAATATGAACTTTCATTTCTACCTATGGGAATTTTTACGATCTTTTCTGCTATGCCTGATGAAGGGTGTTTCTGCCTGAAAGCTTGCAATTAAAGATTTTTTTTTTTTGCAAAAATCTAGTTGGTCTGATAAAAGATATCACCTCTACTATGAATTCTGTTTTCTTTTGCCTCTAGATCAATATGGCCCCAACCTGGATACTTGTGTGTGTGTAGCTGATGGCAATTATACAAAGAGATTAGAATGAAATAATTTATTTGTGCAACATTTTGAATGTGTGAAAATCTATTATTTTTTTAAAACTAAAAGATTCTAAATATATTTACTTCACCAAATAATAGAACACTATTTTTGCAACTCTCATATATCATTTGAATATTTTGTACATAGGGAATATTCATTGTACAACTTGGATGCTCATTGTTAATTTTCCAGCTTCATCTTGCAGCCGTAGGACAGGAGTAAAAAATGAGGGTCAGATGGGCAAGCAGAAGGGAAGAGAGTCAAGATAGTAATATAATATGAAATGTTTGGCAGCCTTCCCAGCTAGGGAGAGCATACATTTTTGTGTGCAATAAATGTTGACATTTCAATCAAAATTATCACACACGTTTTGGCAGAGGAGTACAAGGGAGTTAAAAAGTCACATCACAACCTAAATCCATGGTTGATATTTCTATAAAATAAACTCATAACTTTGGGGATATATTTTGAAGGGTTTGGCTCCTGCTCTTTGCTTTCTTGAGGCTACAGTAGTGCTTAAAATGGGGGGTGGGGTTGAGAAGACAGTCAAAAAGAGGGTAAGGCCATCCTTCCCACAAACACTCAGGCTTTCTCATCTACCCAAAGAACACCGTGCGCTATTTCATGCCCACTCACACCTGCACCTTGAGGCTGCTGCAGGCTTTTTCCTGCCAAAGCCTGTAAGAATTCTCCTAGACTTCCTGGACCCTTATAGCAACCCCTCTGCTTAATTATATAATTCTCAAGCTCTTGCCTGCTCGCACAACCCTCCCAAGTTCAGCTTTTCCCACGCTGCATCACAAGTGTCCATGAAATCACCTGCCATTGTCACTGGTGAGAAATGTTATTTGTTCAGAAAACTAGTTGTTGCAATCAACTAGGGCCCTATATCATTATAGTTTCTAGCTTAGTAGAGTGATGAGTTATGGAAAGACATAATATGCTGAGTTTTGACATTCAATTAAGTGTTTTATCTATTTATATATATTAAATGGCTAAAAAATGCTTCTTTATTCTATTTCATAGGATCCTTCAAACCAAAAATGTGGAAGAAAGAAAACTGTGTCCTTCAGCAGCATGCCATCAGAGAAGAAGATAAGCAGTGCTAGTGACTGTATCAGCTTTATGCAGGCTGGCTGTGAACTGAAGAAAGTTCGTCCAAATTCCCGGATTTATAATCGTTTTTTCACTTTAGACCCTGACTTGCAAGCTCTTCGGTGGGAACCTTCCAAGAAAGATCTTGACAAAGCTAAGCTTGATATCTCTGCTATAAAAGAGATCAGACCAGGGAAAAACACTGAAACGTTCAGGAACAATGGACTTGCAGACCAGATTTCTGAGGACTGTGCTCTCTCTATAATTCATGGGGAGAACTATGAATCTCTAGACCTGGTTGCCAATTCAGCTGATGTGGCCAATATTTGGGTGTCAGGTTTGCGTTACTTGGTTTCACGTAGCAAACAACCTCTGGATTTGATGGAAAGCAGCCATAATACCCCTCGGTTTGTGTGGTTAAAAACTGTATTTGATACTGCAGATGTTGATGGCAATGGTATAATGTTGGAAGATACATCTGTAGAGTTAATAAAACAGCTTAATCCCACTCTAAAGGAATCAAAGATCCGGTTAAAATTTAAGGAAATCCAGAGAAGTAAAGAAAAACTCACAACTCGAGTAACTAAAGAGGAATTTTGTGAAGCATTCAGTGAACTTTGCACAAGACCTGAGGTGTATTTCTTACTAGTGCAGATATCAAAAAACAAGGAATATTTAGATGCCAATGACCTCATGCTGTTTTTAGAAGCTGAGCAAGGAGTAACACATATCACAGAAGAAATGTGTCTAGATATTATCCGCAGATATGAGCTTTCTCAGGAAGGACGGTTGAAAGGATTTCTTGCTATTGATGGATTTACTCAGTATTTGTTATCCCCAGAATGTGACATTTTTGACCCTGAACACAAAAAAGTTGTCCAAGACATGACCCAGCCTTTATCACATTACTATATCAATGCATCTCACAATACATATCTAATAGAAGACCAGCTCAGAGGACCTGCTGATATTAATGGTTATGTTAGGGCTTTAAAGATGAGCTGTAGAAGTATTGAACTTGATGTTTGTGATGGTCCAGATAATGAGCCCATCATCTGTAATCATAATAACATGACATCACCACTTGCCTTTCGAAGTGTTATTGAAGTAATAAACAAACTAGCTTTCATTTCTTCAGAATACCCTCTCATTCTCTGCTTGGGTAATCACTGTTCAGTACAACAACAGAAGGTAATGGTTCAACACATGAAGAGGATATTTGGAAACAAATTGTACACAGAAGCACCTTCACCATCAGAAACCTACCTCCCATCACCAGAGAAACTGAAAATGAAGATCATTGTGAAAGGGAAGAAGCTTCCCCCTGATGAGGATATATTAGAAGGAGAAGTAACTGATGAAGATGAAGAGGCTGAAATATCTCGAAGGATGTCTGAAGACTACAGTAGTGCACCAAGGTTGATCTGGCTCTGCAGGGAACTCTCTGATTTGGTATCCTTGTGCAAATCTGTCCGGTACAAAGATTTTGAGACATCTATGAAAAGTCAAAATTATTGGGAAATCTGCTCTTTTAGCGAGGCAGAAGCCAACAGAGTTGCAAATGAGTATCCAGAAGACTTTGTCAATTACAACAAAAAGCTTTTATCGAGGGTATATCCAAGTGCTATGAGGATAGATTCCAGTAACTTAAATCCTCAGGATTTTTGGAATTGTGGTTGCCAGATTGTGACAATGAACTACCAGACACCAGGACCCATGATGGATCTACATACTGGCTGGTTTCTCCAGAATGGAGGATGTGGATATGTCCTTAGACCTTCTGTTATGCGTGATGAAGTGTCTTATTTCAGTGCAAATACAAAGGGCATTCTTCCAGGGGTCTCTCCCCAAGTTCTACACGTGAAAATTATCAGTGGACAGAACTTTCCAAAACCCAAGGGAGCTTGTGCAAAAGGGGATGTCATAGACCCATATGTTTGCATAGAAATACATGGAATTCCGGCAGACTGTACTGAACAAAGAACTAAAACTGTTCAGCAAAACAGTGATAATCCTATTTTTGATGAAAGTTTTGAGTTCCAAATAAATCTGCCAGAACTCGCTATGATCCGTTTTGTTGTTTTGGACGATGACTATATTGGTGATGAGTTTATAGGTCAGTATACTATACCACTTGAATGTTTACAGCCAGGATATCGGCATATACCCTTGCGCTCTTTTGTTGGAGATATCATGGAACATGTTACACTTTTTGTTCACATTGCAATAACTAATCGAAGCGGAGGAGGAAAGGCACAAAAGCGTAGCCTGTCCGTGAGAATAGGAAAAAAAGCAAGAGAGTATACCATGCTGAGGAACACAGGCCTTAAGACTATTGATGACATCTTTAAACTAGCAGTGCATCCATTACGAGAAGCGACTGACATGAGGGAAAATATGCAGGTAAGAGAATTTTACTTCAAAATTGCTTTGTTCTGAACACTTGCAGCATTGTGATCTTAGTGTAATGCCTTTAAAGTAAATGGATATGCTTCTGTATCTTACTTGCCTAGTTAACGCAGCATCTAACCCTTGGGCTAGGGACAGAAGTTACACATAAACCACTTTAAGTGATCAGAAACTGGTTTAAACCTGTAACAGAACAAAAGTTCAGTGCACAGAAACCAGTTTCAAAATAGCCAAATGTTTAAGATAAACCTGGTTGAATATAGTATCAGACTTAACTGATTTGGGTCAAACAGGTTTATGGAACTTCTGTCCCAGACCCCTTCCTAGTTTAAGTTAAATCAGAGTCCCCCAGCATCCCAGCATGTTTTTCAGCCCTGGGTGAGGCTGTCTGTTCCAGAGAGCAGGGCTGACCCCAAGCCTCTCCTCTCTAGCTGGAACTCCAGCTGGCTGAGAAGGAGGTGGAGACTGCAGGCACAGCAGTGTCTGCTTGCTGCTCAAGCAGGGATCCCTTCCTTCCTCTCCTCTCCCACAGCATGGACCTCAGTGGCATGGACCCCAGCTGGCATCTGTTCATGGTCACACCACCTCCATTTTAGCTAATGCTGAGAGGTGTCTATGTGTGTGTGTCCCCAATTTTACTGGAACAAAGGCAGACAGAGCAGTGTCTGCTTAGGGCTTTTTGAACCTAATCAATAGGTCAGCTGGTAATGTCTCTCCATTCTTCCTTAAAAATGCTTTGCAAAAAGCTGTTTAGGAAGGGCTTGAACTAATGAGAGAGACTTTGTTTTCTTGATGGGCTGATAAACTTTTTGTTTTGATAAGCTCCTTGCTGGCTTGCTGTCAGTGTTTAACAGGGGACAGAGAGAGGTGTGAAAAATGACTTGGTTTGCAATTAATGTTATCCCTGTCATTTTGCTGCAGACAAGATGAAGAAGTAAGGAGAGGGAGATTGAAAAGCTCTGTATCATCAACAGTTGCATTCAGTCCATACAAGCAGTCCTCCTTCCACCCCCCCCCCCCTTTTGCCTCAGAGTGCTAGCGGTAGGGGGGAGGGGGTGGGATCTGGCCACACTCCTGCCCCTTGATCAGTGAGCAACAGTTTGGTGAGGGCTGCTTCCCCCTCCCCCCCCAGGCATTCCTAGGCTGGGGACTGTACAGGCTGGGGTGTGGGTTTAAACCCCTCCATAATCATAACATCCTGCCGGGGCCTGGGCACGCCCCCCTCTCTGTCAGCTCAGCACTGTGGAATGGAGGGAGGTCTCACTCTAGCATTTCCCAGTTTCTAGCCTGAGCCCCTGCAGGCATGTACCTGTATGTCCTGAATCAAAAGTGATGTGTATCCACTTTAGGGTTACCATATTTCCAGATATAAAAAAGAGGACACCTGTCACTGAGGGGTGGGGGGGAGGGAGAAATATGATGGTGGAGGGGCAGTGACATGCCCATTGCCCTGCCTCTGCCCATTCTGTTGCCTCTCACTGACAAGCCACATGCCCTCCTCCCCCCCAGCCCTGCTGCTGCCCCTTACTCTGGACCCATTGATCCCAGCCCTGCTGGTGCCCCTCACTCCAAAACAGTAGTACCCTGCTCTGTACCCCTTGCTGATGCCCCTCACTCCTGACCCGCAGACCCCCCGCAGCCCTGCCAGTGCCCTGCACACCCAACCCATAGTCACGCATCCTATCCCTCACTCCCGACCCACAGCCCCCTGCCACCTGGGCCTGCTGATGTCCCTCACTCCCTACCCACAGCCCCTGCCCCCCAGCCCTGTCAGTGTCCCTCATTCTTGACCTGCAGATCCCTGCCCCGCCAGCCCTGCTGCCCAAGCAGCTCCTGCATTGTACACGTGTCCCTCCCCTTCTCTCTCTCTCTCCCATTTGCTGGAGCCTGCGCGGGGAGCACATGACCCAATAGCCAATCACCTTGCCTGCTGCTCCCAGCGCCAAGCAGCCTGCCCAGGAGAGCAGAAAACCCGGACATTTCCTTTTATTTTAAAAACCTGCCCAGATGCAGCACAGGGGGTCAAAAAAGAGGACACGTCCAGGAAAACCCAGACATATGATGACTCTAATCCATTTGCAAATTAGTTTAATCTCTGTAGGTTAGACTAACCTGCAAAGTTGGAATCAATTCAGGCTTGGGCTTTTTGAATGTCTGTCCCTAGCCTTAGTATTTAAAAGATAAAGGATCTAGCAGCTAAAGCTTTATGTTTACAGAAGCTAATTAATCTATAAATGTTAGGCTTAGATCTGTTTTTTCAAGTATATAGAAACAGTCTAGTTTCTTTAGCTATTTGGGAGATTACATTTAAGGACTAGAGTGAGATTACAACCAGCCACCCTCCTTTTATTTAGAGAACATCAATTAATCTTTGTTTTGCTAGTTAGTAAAAATATTTTATTAATATCCCCAGTGTTTGTGAAGAAACACCTTAGTGGGTTATGTCATTAAGGTCTTATCTACACCAGATATATCTACTAAGGAAATTATGGTCTTATCTAGAACTCCTTGCCCCCTCACATGCATGTTTCAGACCTTTACAGGTACACCAGATACCATTTGGAATTGAGTTTGCTTTCAGCTAAGTATTGGTTTAGTTTGAACTGGTTTACTGCTAGTGGACAATTCTAGCAAGTGTTACAATAAAACAGTTTAGATACTCTTCCTGGTACTGCATTCATAATGTTCCGGGGGTTTTTTGTTTTGCTTTTTTTGTTTGTTTGAAAATTCCCAGAATTTGCTGCTGTTTGACATGTTAGGAACTGGTAGGATAAGTACCCAGCATACATTACAATGGAACAAACTTTGGTTAGTGCTGTATATATTGGAGTGAACTGCACTAGTTCAGTATAGGAGCCACCCTGGCTGACTGCACTCTGTGCTTTGGTTGACATAGTTTCACTTGTACGGTTGGGAACCATTTGGTTAATTCTTGTGTGCTTCCAAAGAAAAACATAAGTGCATAACATTAAGCAATGAGACTTAAATATATATATATTTGAATGGACAATAACTATCTCTCTGGTGAAACTAAGAAAACTGTACATTTATTCTTGAGAAATGGGGGAAGCACATTTTATATTACCTCAATGACCCTGCTATTCTGGACAGGGTCTAAAGTAAATTAAATTGGCAGCTGGAAAAGTTTACAAAATGATTTAAGTTTTAAATCATTCTCAGAGGAATATCTTAGGCATATTTTTAAGAATGGGAAACTTCCCAGCTTTTCCTTTCCTGCAGACCTTGGAAGTAACTAGTTTGAACCTTTGACTCCATTTTCTGTTCCCTTTCCTTCTGTAACAATAAATATTAGATTAAAACAGTGTATATGAAGTAGCATAGGAAGAAAAAATATCTATAAATACGACCCAAAGATTGCTTTAGCATTTGTTGAAAGACTAAATTTCAGCACAAGATATTGTTCTCAAGGATGTTCTGTAGAACAAATAGTGAACAGATTTTGTCCTTTTAATCTTTATAAAAATATCTTGGCTTAATAAAAGAGCCTCTGATAATTTGTTGGAATTTTTCCGATGATTGGCAGGCAAAGAAAATGTAGGGTGGGTCACATTTGTGTGTTTTTATTGCTACAGGGTTCTCTTACCATGACTTTGTACATGCTGGTAATTTTATGACAAGGGAGAGGGTAAATAATGAAGACATATCAGTCACCATCCACTGTTTTTGCTGAAATCCTAGTGTGTTGGTTTAGTTTGACCTGTATATCTTTTATGGATTTTTCTTACATATGACTTATGAAGGGGAAAAAAATGTTTGTGCCCCTCCTTTTCTTTTAACTCTTTTCTGATATGAAATGCCATCCCAAAAAACAATTAATTATTTCCTGCTTGCTTTCCCAGGAGAAATAACAGGTTTTTCTTACTTCTTTCTATTGAACAACACCCAGATGACTGGAGCATTTGTACAACAATAGAAGTGATTGAAATCTGAGAAATGGGGGGAAGAGTTTTTTTGATGAAACTGTTTAAAGTGTGGGGAGTGGGAAGAGAAGGAGAAATCTAGCCAGTGAAAAGCAGCTGCAAAACTGGCAAATGGGCTGCCTGTGAATCCACAGATGGGAAAGGTCTGGGGAAAAGAGGATGAAGCTGGGTATCTCTACATGTGTATGTCCATGCCTCAGCAATCCATGGTCGCTGGAACATCCCATTGGTGTGGTAGGCAGCCCTCAAGATATTTTAATTAGGTCTCACGGACAAACTGATGGTAGGCCTGGATGAAGGAGCATACAACTGCAGAGGGGCAGAATCTGAGTATTTGGCCTTATGGGGTGTGTGTGTGTGTGTGTGTGTGTGTGAAGGGGGTGGGGGTGGATTTTCTTTTACTAATATTTAACTCAAACTACTTAGACAAATTAGGACAAAGGGATTTTCTTGTCCTTGGACAAGTTAGATAAAATTACAGAAGGGTATATTTTATTTCTTGAATTTCTTAATTAAAAAAAAGATGCAGAAAAACAAAATGTCCTGCCTTTATAATGATCTGGCATCTTTAAGCAGTTGAAGACCCAGCCCCATTTTTTTTACCTTGCTCATGCAGGTTACCCCTTAAATCTTCCCCATTTCTTGTCCTCAGAAGCATCACATTGTAAATGTGTTAATTACACTCCTGTGACCTGGCAAGCTTATACTTAAAATCCTCCAGCTGTGATCAAAGCCCTGCAAACCTATGGGCAGGTTTGAGTATGTATATGTGATACAGAAGCAAAGAGAAGTAAACAGACATCTGTGTCTTGCTTATCATTACATTTGGGTTTATAGAAGTAACAGTCACTGCAAAACTATTTTTCCCACTCCACAGAATTCCATAGTGTCTATTAAAGAGCTTTGTGGACTCCCTCCGATTGCCAGTCTGAAGCAGTGCATCCTAACTTTGTCCTCACGGCTTATAAACAGTGACAACACACCGTCCGTCACTCTCTGTATGAAAGATACGTTTCCTTACTTGGAACCTCTGGGCACCACGCCTGATGTACAGAAAAAAGTTCTAGCTGCATATGATCTGGTACGTTCTTTTATATCTATGAGTCTTTCTTTTCTTCTTCTGTTACTTTGTTTTGGATAGACTTTAAAAATGTGGCACCTGAGTTCATGCCTGCATTGCTTTGTGAGTAGCACCTTTGAAGTCAGTGTGGCTATTTCTACAAGCATCTAAATAATTATCTATATCTATATCTATATCTAGACATATATATATATATATATATAAATAAAACCATTATTTATACATATAATATATCCACATATATAGAATTTTTCATAATCAAGATATATATATGATAATATGGAAATCTAATACATATTATATATGTAGATAGATAGATATTCATAATTAGCACTCACACATGCTAATTTTGAAAATTGATTGATATATATATTTTAAACAGTTGTAGCTAGCAAGGTTTGGAGCTAAAAAAAAGTAACAGCTACACAACTTGACCAGAGGCACAGTGCTGTTATCATTCAAAAGCAATCTTACTTCTTTGATGCTGTTTGCTGACTTCCAGGCAGTAGAGGGTGAGATCATTAGAAAGGAAAGAAGCCTGAGAAATACAGTGAACTAGACATGAGAGGTTCAGTTCCCATTGCCTGTGGTCAGTTATTACAAGTAACGTCAACTGGTGAACTTAACGTTCTTGCCAAAACAAATAAATGTTGCTCCTCAGAGGAGTGTGAAAAAGTTGGAAGGGAAGTTTTTTAAAATGCCCAATGTTCATATATAATGAGGGATTGGAGTGGTGTTACTATAAATTGGTATTTCTGTATACATTAAGGGCCATGTTAAAATCATTCCAGTTAAAACAACAGTTTGGCCATGTTTTATAAATTTTATTTATTATTGGGACAAAATATGAACTGTAAGTGTATAATTTATAATGCCCATAACCTAGAATTGTGACTCGCACATTTTACTACCATGTGTAACAAAATACTGGGTTATTAGAGTACCTCCCTTTTTGCTTCCCTTCCCTGGCAAATAGCCTACATTGATTGATAACATATATTTTTGGTGAACTCTGACTTAAATATTGTATTTTGTTCCATGAGAATAAAACCCAAACTCGTTATATTATTTTACAGCTGTTTGAGTGAAAACGTTGCTGGTTATGGCCTTATGCCTATAAATCAGGGCTGTCCAACTGGCAGATTGGGGTCTATGTGTAGCCTGTGAGGGATTAAGTTGTGGTCCCTGGGCTCCCACTCAGCCACTGCTCCCCCATCCCTCTGGCTACAACAGCAGCTGGAGTCTCTGGCTCCTCTGGCTTCTGTTGCCTTCCCCTGTCTAAGGGGACAGTGTGGCATAGTCTGCAACATGAAGAATGAGGTTGAGGACATGCGGGTGTGCAGACCAGCAGTATGGTGTGGTTTGGGGGTGGTGGGGAGAAGGGCACCCGCATGGGCGCATGGTGCAACAGGTTGTATCCATGTAGCATGCTGCCCAGGGGGCCCACGGGTTGTCCTGGTGTGGCTCTGAGGATGCCCCCCTACTGGAGCAGCCTGCAAGACATGTGACCCCTACTGGCAAAGCTGTTTGGCATCTGGCCCCTGGCTTTTTAGAAGTTCGACAGCCCTGCTGTAACTAATACAATGACAGTCATTTCTAATACAGGATGCCTCCAGAAATGTTAGAGGTTGCAAGATAGACTGAACCACAGATACTATATGCTGCATGCTTTTTTTTGTCTCATTTGTTTTTATTCTAATATGTTTTCCAAGATAAACAAAATGTATCTTTTGAGGTCTGGGATGATTTACAATTTAATTTTTTTTGTATTATTTTAAATCTCCAATGATGTTTGAATTTTTTCCAAAAAAAAGTTTAGTACTGAATAGAAGTTAATTAAATTTAAGTAATAAAACTCTAGCCATGAAACTATAAGCCTGAGGATTTGGAAATCCAGTTGGCCTCTGTAGTAACTGAAGTCATTATTTTGGAGACTTAGCTTTTCTGATAGAGCTGCTGTCCTGAAGATCAGATTGCCATATAAATAAGAGCCATTTCCCTTTGGAAACCTAATGAAGGTTTTTTCCCCTGGAATTGATATGTAGTATCTCATCTTCATAACTATACTCTGAAGAATACATGTGAGTTTTTAGGAATTCCTTATAGTGTGGAAATGGTCTTTCAAATGATATATGTGAAATGCCTCTCTGCAATTTAGACAAAATATTTGTATAACTTTTTTCATACAGAGCTTTTAGGTTTTGCTGTGGTGCAGGCATGTGTAACTCTAAGGATATATGCAGACATTTGCCGCACCTGATCTATGATCACACAGTTTACTTTAAGCCACATGATCGTAGATTGGGAGCAGCTTGTATACATGTTCAGCAGTGCTGGGAACCATGCCAGCAACTTGATATAAGTAAATTGGGATGGGGAGGGTCAGGTGGGATGAGGGTGTGCAGGGCTAGTGGGTTTCTAGGTGGGTCCAGAAGACATTTGGTGGGATAAAGAGGGAATAGTGGGCCTACAGGGGAAAATTGTCTGTCCAGGGGTGGAGGGGTTGCGTAGTGCAAAAAATCGTCCGGTCAGGGTCAGGGGAGTAGAAAATGCTCAGCCCCAGAACTGTGCTCCAAATGTGTGCAGATGCTCAATGATCAGGCTAACCCCATTCCCAGTCTTAGTTCACCTCCTCAGGCTATCTGCATAGATCAGCATTTAGATTGACCTAACCCTAGTTAGGTCAATCGACATATAATGTCTGCATGTACCTTAAGTGAAGACACCACCAGAGATTGAAATCTGCACAGCAAAGAAAAAGGGCTCTTTCTGTGCTTGTGTCAGGAGTGAATTTGACCCATAATCATAACTAGTGGGTCCATGGGGCTGGGAAAGTGTTGTTCTTGTGGGCTCTTTTGGACAAATATATATTACAAAGTCACCTGACATTGCAGGAGACTGGACTTGGTGGTCTAAGAAGTCATTTGCAGTCCTATATTTGTACTCGGTTTTAACATGCTAAACTATTACTCATTTCTAAAAAGAGAAAGTATGTGTCAAATATTTTCTATTTATGTTATAAACCTGTTTTTTTTTAGATAGTGACCACCTGCAGAATATTGACAGCTGTCATGATTAAAAAGTAATCCTTATATCTCAACTTGAATATTTGAAAATGTAACATATAGGGCTATCCTTTCAAGTGTCTGAACACAGATTATTGATATAAAATGTGACCTTTCCTTTTTATGGTGTTTGTAATAACTGTTTAAACCATTTCTTGTTTTTTTTTTTAATATGGAAGTGGTTGTTTTCCTGTAATAGAAGTTTCTTAAGAATATGTCAGCCCACATGACAGTCTGGTTAAACTGGCACACAGTGTATGTTTATGCCAGCAATAGGGAGTTTAAGCTAGAAAGCATCAGTGAACTCTGAATTTAATTAAGATATGCAAAGAACATGTGTGGATAAGGAAAGAGATAAGGAGACTAACAGAGCAGAAAGGACAGTCTCTTTTGTTGTTGTCCAACACTTTTTAACCAAAAGAAGCTATTTGTATTAATAGACTTAAAAACAAAGGGAGGCTTTGGCAGAACACTATGTAAAATGTTTTGTGTGTGTGTTTTAAAGAAAAAGTATGCTGGGATTTTAAATTGTTAGTGGGGGATTATTTCAAACTTCAGATACTGATCCTGAAAACACTTCATTTACTCTCACAAGTTGTCAGTATCTTCAAAGGACTCCTGTGAGTAAGGGTGTGAAGGTTTGGGTTTGGAGCTAGGTTCTAAAAAACCCACTGACTACCTGATGGTACATATGAAGAATGAATTATATATTTAGCACGTTATCCTGTATTAATGAAACATATTTTAACTGCTTTTTCAGTGACATTGTCAAAAACTTGGCTTTAAATTTCATACCTTTGAGAATTGACAAATATAATTTCATCTTGTTCAGTCTGAAGTTGAAAAGGTAGGTAGCTGGTGAAAACTAGAGAGACTACTTTTCATTTGAGAGACAATGCATTTCAAAAGTTTAAAAGGCCTTTATGAGAACTAATCTACAATAGAAAAAACCTGCTATAACTTGTTGTGGATTTTTTTTCCATGGGAAACTGTCATCCTAATATCCTCTTTCTGAAAATATTGCAGACTTACCCAGTGTGTTAAATGGGGCATAGACAGTTCTGATATTCCATGCAAATAAAGATGCAGATGCTGAGACCTGTAGCAATGATCTTGAAAACAGTTAGCTGTCTGTTATGTTAGATTCATCTTTTGTTAACAGACAATGCTAGACAAAGATTATTTTGTGCAGTTTGTTTTTCCTGGAAAATTAGTTTTACCATTGCACCCTGCTAGTGTAGTGCCTCCTTTGCTATTTTATTTGGGAGAGAGGCTTTACCAGGAAAGAAAAAATGACATGTGCTTTGTTTTAGGAGCTGTAACTATATTCCAAAGCTGTATTTTTTTAAATGGTCTCATTGCAGTCATCTTCTGAAACTTCTCTTTACTTTCTCATGAAGATCACCATGCAGACCACTATAAAAATGTTAGGATGGGGGGTTCATGTGTGGGGGTAGGGGGAAGGGGAGAAGCACTGAAGAGCAGAAAATGGGATTGAGTCAATTCAAATGCAAGAAAATGAACAGAATGCTGGCAGAAAAGTCCATACAAATATTTTTGAAAAATTAAGAAAATTTAAGAAACATGGTTTTATGCCACTTTATTTTCTCAACTTGGACAGAATTCTGATTATTCTCATTTATTTTGTATAATAAACTGATCCCACCAAGCATTATGATTAATTCTCATATGGTTATATAGTATAGTGTATCCTTTTATCATTTGCAAAGCTATATTTCAGAATTTTTTCCATGAAGACATTTCTTCTTTTTCCCCCTTTATTTGTGCACACACACTTCCTTTGAAGGTATGGTGTCACAAAAACTTGCTTTCTGAGGTTGAACAGTTTGCAGCTCACCTTATAACCTGTCAAAGTAATTTTAAACGTTTCTTGATTGTGCTTAGGAGGGACAGCGTTGAATTATTTATGGAAAATGATCCAATTAATTTGGGATCATTTTGTTTGGGAATTATTTGAAAAATCCTGTTTGTAAAATAATTTAGGAAAACAAATCTAAGGTTATGAGTGCTTATTTAACTATTAGCAATTAGTGGTGACCATTCAATTAAAGTATATGCATTTTTTTCCTGATTGGGTGACAGATATCTTTTAAAAACAAATGATATACTGCAGCAAATAACTAAATTAATACTCCTGGTTGCAAACAAACATGCATGGCTGTTGGGCAGATGGAAATTTTGCTATAAATATAAGATCCATTTCTCATTTGTGCAAGTATTTATGTACAGTAAATGACAAAGAGGTATAAAGTTTAGTCAACTGAAAAGTCATTTAGAATACTGTTTTTTCGTATTTAAGTATCTCTACTGGAATTGAGTAAAGAAGTTACTTTGGAACAGGTGCATAGTGTGCGGGCCGGGCCCCGAGCCTGCCCTCGTCGCCATGCGCGGCGGTGATTCTGATCCATTCTGGCCGCCATGGGCAAGCTGGGGGCGAACCGGGGTTGTACCAGACCCGTCTCCGGTGCACGCGGGCAGTGGCCGGCAGCCCGGACACGCAGGGTGGGAGAGAGCCACGAAGCGGTTTAGCGCGCGCGAGTTAGAATTAGTCACGGAGGCGTAATGGTTGATTGAAAAGATTGTTTACTTACACCCAAAGATGGTATTGGTGTAGGCTGGACAAGTTTCCAGGCACAGCTCCCGCTTGAACCCTCATTGGAGGATTCTGACAAATCAATTGCTCCCACGGAGTTTGCTAGGCTCCGCAGGTCCGGTTAAGTTGGGTTCGAAAGTTTCCTCGGAGTTATTCAGGCTCCGCGGGTCCGATAAGTTTTCCCTGGAGTTTACTAGGCTCCGCGGGGTCCGAAATTACAGGAAAGGGATACGTCTAGGATTGCGCTTGGCGACGGGGAGAGGCGAGACGCGAAAGCTCCGTAGGCTCGGTTCTATTGCCTCTCCTGCCTGCTTAGGGGAGGTGCGTCGGGTCCGCGAGGGTCCGCAGTGCTTGGAGATCTTCACACAGAATCTCTCTTTTCCTTCCTCCTCCGGCTTGGGCGGAAACTACCCAAGCCTTTTGTACAGCTAGCAAGCCAATCGCTAGCCGCCACGTGTGCCTAAATTAGGAATCGGCCAATAACATGGCGCGGATCCTAATACAAATGGTGGGAACTTCTTTGCAACGTGCATCACTACGGTGCAAGAAAGAGACGCACGCTGCAAAGAAGCTGCAATCCGGCAGGAAATCCCCCGTTGCACCAGAGTTCTGTAGCAGCAGAGAACTCTACCGTGCAAAGAAAGTGAGAAATTTGGCTGGAAATAATTTAGCGGTGCCGAAGCGCGCACACAAACAAAAAATCACAACTTTGGGTTGTGACATCCCCCCTTGCTGAGAGCATAGCTAAATTATGCCATACTCTTCCGAGCAATCTAAAATCTGTCGTGATCGTCCAACGAGTAAACAAGCCATCAAGCAAATACACAAACATAAAATTCGCTGTCCTGGGATCAAGTTACATAACAATCAAGAAATAATGACCAACATAAACACATAATCTGATTTATGACAAAAACTACATGATCAGGGCTTCAGTGGGCGTCGTGACGAAGTCGTATGTCAGGCCCTCAGTCCTTCCGGTGGTGTCATCCCTCTTAGGGCTTCTCCTCGTCACACGCTCTGAATTCCGGATCTGTAAACAGAAAATTCTCAAAATGGATTAATGATCTGATTTAACAAACTTAAACAATCTTAAATGATTTTCATGGCTTAATTAGACAAAATCGTCGAAGATTCATCATCTGGTTCTTCTAAATAACGGAAACCTAACTCATAAGCTAACTGCCACTGGCCTGCGTCCCCCAAAATCCGAAGCTGCCGCTTGTTAAGTCTGGAACGCTGTAGAAGAAATCCAAACATGTATCGCTCCTCTAGGGTTCTCGGTGGCAGTGGTGGAAGATCGGATCCACGTCGTCTGGTGCCCTGAGGCTTAGTCGGGTGTTGACAGTCCCGATCATAAGACAATCTTGGCTCCATCAGGATACGCAGTCTCGGCAATTGACAAAGAAGATTACTCTTTAATCACGTTTAAATTCCGTGGCCATAAGATCTAGCCATGAAATTATAGCTTCTTCAGATTCCATTTCAGATTCTTTATACCATTGTTGTAGATCTGTCCAAGCACGAATACGATTGGTGGCGATATCTCGCCCATCCATTGCTGGGCCAACCATGATTGCAGGGCAAGCTGTTTTTTCGGGAGTCGATGTTGTTAAAGGCTGAACTGCTGCTGCTGGGGTTACTGCTGCTGTTGCTGTTTCAGGCAGGAGGGGCGGATGCTCTCCTCCGCTTGACTCTCTCCTTCGTCGGCAGAAAGGTGTGGTCGGCCGAGACTCCGCTGCGTCGCTAGGCGGGGTTGCCGGCGACGACGCTGCGTCAATGGGTGGAGTCGCTGACTGAACTCTTGCGGGTTCGTTAGAAGCTCCACCCTTCTTTTCCGGTTCTTCCACGTGGTCTCCCTCTTGCTCGGCGCCATCTTGGACTGGCGTTTCAGGCTCCTTTTTCTCAGCCGCTTCTTTGACTGATCGGATCACCATCTGCAGCTGGGCTTTCAAACTTAAATTCCTTTGCATTAGATTCATTATAGTACGAATAGTTGCACTACCTTCTCCCCCCCTTGTCGTACCGCAAGGCCATTGTTTCGTCCACGGGGCGCTCCTCCGTCTCCAGATCTTCACGGAGCTCGGATGGAAGCTCGCGACCCCGTAATCTAGACATTACTATTCCCAGAGAGAACGGGCCAATGGGCTCCGGTTCTTCACTCTCCCGAGCATATAGTAGGCATCAGGCACACTCCCAGGTGAAAGTCGGGTTCATTTCGCCCGCCAGGTTGGGTTCGGCGAGGGACACAGTATCGAGGGGCCTAAACAGGACCCGCTCATCTCTCATTATACACCTGAACGCCGCAGGGAGCAAGTACACTTCCCTTTCTTTCAGGGTTCCGTCTTCGGAGATTCCCTCTTCTCCCTTTAGCGACAAACGGCCGCTTACAGATCTTTCACCCGTTCCGCCCGCCTGGTGGTAAGCAATATGGATCTCTAATTCTTCAAAACTTTTCACTTGGCGTTGGTTATCGCACCAAGGGCAATTCCTAACCAATTCTAACTCTAGCATGCTCTCTCTTAATTCCGTCTGAGTTGTTACGTGCTCATTCTCTCCTGATCTTAATCCCATCCTCGTCGCCATGTGCGGGCCGGGCCCCGAGCCCGCCCTTGTCGCCATGCGCGGCGGTGATTCCGATCCCATTCTGGCCACCATGGGCAAGCCGGGGGCGAACCGGGGTCGTACCGAACTCGTCTCCGGTGCATGCGGGCTGTGGCCGGCAGCCCGGACACGCGGGGTGGGAGAGAGTCGCGAAGCGGTTTTGCGCACATGAGTTAGAATTAGTCACAGAGGCGTAATGGTTGATTGAAAAGATTGTTTACTTACACCCAAAGATGATATCGGTGTAGGCTGGACAAGTTTCCAGGCACAGCTCCTGCTTGAACCCTCATTGGAGGATTCTGACAAATCGATTGCTCCCACGGAGTTTGCTAGGCTCCGCAGGTCCGGTTAAGTTGGGTTCGAAAGTTTCCCTGGAGTTATTCAGGCTCCGCGGGCCCGATAAGTTTTCCCTGGAGTTTGCTAGGCTCCGCGGGGTCCGAAATTACAGGAGAGGGATACGTCTAGGATTGCGCTTGGCGACGGGGAGAGGCGAGAAGCGAAAGCTCTGTAGGATCGGTTCTATTGCCTCTCTTGCCTGCTTAGGGGAGGCGTGTCGGGTCCGCAAGGGTCCACAGTGCTTGGAGATCTTCACACAGAATCTCTCTCTCTTCCACCCTCCTCCGGCTTGGGCGGAAACTACCCAAGCCTTTTGTACAGCTAGCAAGCCAATCGCTAGCCGCCATGTGTGCCTAAATTAGGAATTGGCCAATAACATGGCGCGGATCCTAATACAAATGGCGGGAACTTCTTTGCAACGTGCATCACTACGGTGCAAGAAAGAGACGCACACTGTAAAGAAGCTGCAATCCGGCGGGAAATCCCCCGCTGCACCAGAGTTCTCTAGCAGCAGAGAACTCTACCGTGCAAAGAAAGCGACAAATTTGGCTGGAAATAATTTAGCGGTGCCGAAGCGCGCACACAAACAAAAAATCACAACTTTGGGTTGTGACACATAGGTAAGAAAATTAAACTTTTTCCAAGATTTTGTGAGAAGGGGAAAGTCTGGGATGGAAAAGTATTTAGTTTCTAAAAAGAGATTAAGGATTTTTGAGACACAAATTAATGTCAGGGAGATAACTAAGAAAGAAAAATAAGTAAACATATTGCATACAACTAACAGGCAAAAAAAGTAATACAGTTTTAGTACAATACTTTTGTGTTTAGCTTTATTTGCAGGAGGATTCATGGCATGGGTATACTTCCAAATAGATACCACAAACCCAGATCGTCAGTGGATATCTGTTAATCTGTATGAGCTGAGAAAATGCCCCTGTGCATACACCACATTTCAAATTTCAGCCCTTTCACAGTTATTTGTGTGGACATCAGAATGAAAAACTTCATTCTGATGGGGAACATACATTTTAAATCTTAAATAAATAAAATTTGGCTGCATAGATTTTCCTAAACTTACCCAACAAAATTCCTATTACAGCCAAGATAATTTCAGTTGCAAAAGATCATTGTTCGTAAAGCTCTGAATGAATAACAACAGAGGATTTTGCAAACTTAACTGGAGCAATTGGTGCCAAGTGAGTTTTATAATGCATTGACGTCAAACGTAACTGAAGGCAGAATTAAATCCAGTGTGTGAAAATTAACTGTGCAATGAGGTTATTGATATTTCCTTTTAGAGTTTGGGTCAATATTTGTATCTAAATATGGATGTAGATTATTTAATTTTCTATTATTTTTTTTCTCAGTATTTCTTTCTCTCCATCTGTGTGCATCTGTGTATACATCTCCCTTGTTTGTATTTCTGTCTTTTCTCCATTCTTATTTTGCTTTCTCTTCTTCCAGCCACATCCATTAGTTCTTTCCAAAACAGGCTTGAAAATGAGTACATCAAAACTCTTTTCTAAATGAAATACCATTAGGCTGCCTTTATATCAATATTTTTCCTAGCAGAAACTTGTTCAAAATACTGAATAAAAACTCCAAGTAACTGCTAACTTGTAGTGAGCTTGTATTCATGTTAGTATCCATGTTGTATTCATGTGTTACTTTATTTTTCTGATAGTTTTTTTCCTCACAAGCAGTTGTAAAGAAAAACACTAAGCAGCATCAACATAAAATTCAGCATAATTTTATTTAGACTTGCATGCAACTCGTTATCATAATGCAAGCTGTTTTATTTTGAACTCTCTTGGATCATGTCCTTGAAACCATTCTTCTTATACCACACAAACTGTGCATATACTTACATATAGAAAATCAATTACAATATATACTGGGAAAAATATAAGGTATTCTGTATGGCCCTGTCAGCATCTTAACATTACTGACTGTTACAAGTCTTGCTGCAACAAGCAACTATGCACATGATTAATTGCTTGGCTGTTTCTTGTCCGAAATGCCTACAAGAAATGCCTGATACTGAAAGGTGGAATCCTGTTTAAATTGTCATGAATCAATTTGCACACTGGATGTTTTGCCGATATACTGTAGTTTTGAAGAGACTGCTACACTCCTTACTCAAACAAAACTGCCCATTGTCTGAGGCAGGCTTAGGAAATCAAGGCACCAACGAGAAGGAAAGTGGGGAAGAGAAGAGAGAGTTCCTCCCTTTTCGCTTGTATTTTTCAGTCAATTTCTATTTTTAATCCATGGAATATTTTGTGTCTTGATTCTTTGAACTATGCCGCTGTATCATTTATCATCTCAGGATAGGTTGTACTTTAAGTTGCCTACATTCTTTTGGTAGAGGCTGCTGTGATATTTTTCACTCCCTTTTTCAAAGTACAGTATAGCTTATATCAGAAGAGAAAATATGGTGCTGGAATTTAGCTAAAAATAAATGATATTTTGTGTTAGTTTTTTTTTTTATTGATCTTACATGAATCTGCTTTTAGTATATATAGCAAATTATCCTGTAGTCTTTTATGGTTAAAGAGTTCAGGCATTTCCGTATAGGTTAGTATCATGTATATTAATCAAATTTATTTATTCTTGTTAGTAGCACCTTAGTTTATTAAAAGTGAAAGTAAGTGAAACAAAAATGGGCTGATCTAAATTTAATGCTTTTCACTTGCACTGAAATGAGACAAATAAGTTTCATGTTTTATATATGATTAGTTTCACTTTCTGGTTCTCATTATTTTTTTTCTATTGTATTTGTATGTTATCCATATTCATGCAATAAGTAGACTAAATCAGTTTATTGAACTTCTGTCCCAGATTCCCTCCAGATTCAAGTTAACTCACAGTCCTCCAGCATCCCAGAATGCTTTGCTACCTCCCTTGTAAACCCCTCTTGCAGGGTGGGCAGGCTATCCTTGGCCCAAGCTGTCTGCTCCAGCGGAGCAGTGAGGCATGCACTAGTACCCTCTGACTTCTGGCCTGGGCCACTGCAGGCATGTAGCTGTATTTCTAGGATCAAAGATGAATGTTCACTTGCTTATCAATTTACACAGCTTAGACTAACCTGCAAAGATTGAATCAATTCAGGCTCAGGCTTTGTAACTGTCTACTTAGCCTAAGAGGGTGAGGTACTTTGACATGGGACCAAGTAGAGTTGATGAAAGCAAAAGTGGCATAAACTACAACTGCAGTGCCATTTTCCATTAGGACATGGGACCATTATTGAGATTAGGCATATAAATCCTAAAGCATCCTAAGCATCCTAAATTCCCAGCATCCTATTTAGCATCCCAAATTCCCAGCTAGTTGTCTAAACAGACAGCTAGAGGCCTAAGTTATAATTTTGATCAGCTTTAGGGATTCAGGTTTTATAAGTTGGCTTATTTTAAGATGCTTTTAGGATTTTAGTGTGGCAGCTTTTATGCCTGTGTATTTTCATTTGCTGCTCTGCTTCGTGTATGGATCAACTTTTAGTTTAACTGATTTTTTTTCTTTCACTCCTTTCTTGCTGACAGTTTTTTACAAATTGGGCTAAAAGTGGTTTCTTCCATTTCCCCCTCTCCCCCATTTTAATAAATGCATATTTTTGAGAGGTGAAGTCGCTTTTTATCCCTTTTGTAGATTCTTTTTCTGTGCTTTTTCTAATTCCTCTTTCCTACTTTTAACCTGTGGTTGTATTTGTTCATATAATTCATTCAAGAACATCATCTAATTTCTGCAATGGAAGCAGTTTTTTTACTAAAATTTTAGTCACACTACTAAATCTGAGTTTTCCCTTTGTCTTCCATGGGGCTAGGGCTTAGCCATCCGCCTTATACAATCTAATCTTTAATGTTTATTTCTTTGGGATTTTGGTGTAGTATGGTAACTGAGTACTGTTTCCTAATGTGATAGGTAATCGATCACTTTTTCAGTAGGTACTGATCAAAACAGGTTATCGTTCTAGGGCCTGTGTAATATGATTCGATAGTTCCAGAAAAACTGTCACAAAACTTCAGTGTTTATCATCTTTATTACCAGAACACAACAATAAAGGATTAAATCCTCTTCTTCCTACAAAACATATTGGGGAAACTCTCGTATCTCTGTTACTTTCTTGTGTTTGTTTCACTGGGACAAAAGCTTGTTTAATTTTATATGACAATTACAGAAAAGATTGAAAACATTTACAGGATCTATTCTGTTGTGTTTTCACTATTTGTCCTCAAGGTGATAACAGAAAGGAGATTCTATTAGAATCAAGAGACCTAGGGACTGGTCTTTCTGCTTTTCAGTAAAGAAAAGCTGACTTATCATTTTAGCTTTTCTCAGTAAAACATTCTGTAATTTTTGTTAAAGACATTTATGTTTCATAGTCCTAATATAACTCTGCTCAAAAACTGGTAAGAAGAGATGTAGTCACTGGTAGAAGTGATACGTTTTTGTAGTTTCTGCAATTTTACCGGTATGTAGAGACTCAATATTTCCAAGATATTCATGTCAATATAATTTCTTTAATTTCGTATTAATATAATTTCTGACAAAAGGGTTCATATGCACAGGGAATTCTGAACTATTGTAGTTTATGGTGTATAAGTTGAGTTTTGAAGCCCAATTTTTAACTCTTCAAATTCAGCTTCAACTTATAAACCATATCACCATCCCCTGCGAGCAGTGCCAGGCTTGGTGCCCAACTTATACCAGCCCCTGTGCATCCTCATCGTGGGCTGGGCACCCAGGGGGATGGACACATGCTGCAGAGCTGCTTGCAGGGATGAGGCCAGGCTTGGTGCTTGGCTAGTGAGTTTATATCACCTGCAAGCAGTACTGCCTGGGCTGCGTCAGCTGAGTGTCAAGTCTAGCCCTGTCTGCTGCGAGGGGCACTGCCGAGCGCCAAGTCCAGTCCCATCCCCTGTGAACGGCACTGTGCTCAGCTGGTGTGGCTGGGCTTGGTGCTTGGCAGTGTTGTTTGCAGTGAATGGGACTGGGCTCGGTGCTGGGCTGGCACAGCCGAGGCAGCGACGCTCATAGGGGATGGGACCGTGCCAGCCGAGTACTGAGCCTATCCCTGTTTGCTGCAAGCAGTGCTGAGCCCAGGTGCACCAGCTGAGTGCTGAACTTGGTGCCACTCGCAGGGGACGGGGCTGGGCTTGGCACTCGCTTGGCAGTGCCGCTCACAGCAGACAGGGTCAGGCTCAGTGCTTGGCTTGGCTGGTGTGGCTCGGGCAATGTTACTTGCAGGGGATGGGGCTGAGGCAGCCGAGTGCTGATCCAGCCCTGTCCCCTGTGAGCGGCACTGTGACATGTGTCCACCCCCACCCGGGTAACTGGTCCATAGTGAGGGTGTGCAGGGGCCAGTATAAGTCGACCCCATCTTTTTGATCCAAAAAGTTAGGTTGACTTCTACACAGGATCTATGAAATTCCTAACTTTTTGGATCAGAAAAATGGGGTTGACTTATACACTGTGTCAACCTATACACCATGAAATATGGTAGGTAAAAAGCCTGATAAGGAATAGTTTTAGAACACTAGGAAGTTAGGAGTCTGGCCCTCTGAGTCCTAACTCTGAAATTAACTTTATTGTTTCTCTGAGTCTCTCTGGATATGTGTGTACACACAGTGCAATGCCATATAAAGATACAGATGGAGCTTCTCAGCAGGATAAAGTAGCCCCAATGGAGTGGTGTGTTACCATAGCTCTGTTCCTTGGTTATTTTGACCTAACACTGCATCATGTAGTGCAGATGTGTCTTCTGTCTCTGTTCCCCATCTAAAAATGGAAGTAGCAATACTTAATCTTATATCTGATTCCTAGGTATATTGTGAGGATAACTGAATTAATTTAAAAAGTGGATTGGCTAGAATTGTAGGAATAGACCCATCATTTGTAAAGCATTGTGAGGCAATCCTGAGAGAGGTGCCAAACACCCCCTGCCCTGATTGGTGCCTGCAGATGAAACTGAGAGTGCTTAGCCCATCATGGAATTAAGTCTATGTTAAAGTGTGATTCATTACATTATTTTGCCAACACAACAATTTTATTTCGTCTCCCGATGTGCTTGTGGCAATTTGCTCTTTTTTTTTTTAAATAAAAAAAAGAATCTTGCTCCACGTGCTGTTGAGGCTCCACTGACGGTTTCATGGATACTTGATAGCAGCAGAAAGGTTCCTTTTAACACAAGATTACTGTATGCAGTGGTGAAGAAATGCCAGAGGGTTGTTCTGCCCAGATGAAAAGAGAAAATATCAAAGAGAAGAAATCAATATGATGTATGAACAAGCAAATAATAACAAAAGAAAGGCATTGGATACTATCTAAACAATTTCAGTCTGGAAGCTAGCCATGGAGAATGTTTTGTGTCACACAGTTTTGCCCGTGGTGGATCCAAATTTCCAAAGAGTTTTGGAAATCTCAGGAATTTGATTCCATCTCCAATTACCATGTGATAATTTGCCAGCATCTTTGCAATGATTTTGCAATGTTCTTCTGTTACTGAAATGAGCTGTATTATATTTTAACGCCAGCAGGACCAAATTCCTTCTAGATATTAAAGTAGTTCAACTGTAGCTACATGTGGTTCTACCTTACTTTCTAGCTAAATCTAGCTGTGCATATGTGGGCTGTGTTACTATATATTTATATTGCTTTTTCCAGTCCTTCATATTGTTTGTTGTAACTACTTGCAATTTGTCATAAACATTATTATAAGCTCTTCAGGGCATGAAATTTCCTGGTCTGTATTTGCACAGAGATTTGTGTTGACACTGTTTGGTTTGTTGCCAGTTTGGGTTGTCTAGAGGAAAGTTAACCTGCATTTCTCCCCAGGTTTCTTGTCACTTGCATTAGGGAGATGAAATGTCATGTTTGTCTTCAGTCTTATTTAACACTACCATTAATATCAAGGAGCCAACAGACAATTGTTTTCTATATTTAAAAATACTAAACAGCATTATTAGAAAGCAGCCATTTTCTTGAGCCTACCTCCCATGTAGATTGCACTTGTTATTTGGAAAAAGTTTTCTAAACTTATAATTGTGAACTATTCATGTATGCTCCCTCCAAACATTCATTGTTTAGTGTTTCTACTGGAGGGAATGCTCAGACACTTCATTAATTATGCAAATTAAGAGTGGTATTTTGAGTTATGTGGAATAGATTGTTTAGAATGAGAAACTTTAGAATATTTGACAAAGTAACTTCTCTTTCATACACAGTGCAGTCAGAAGTAAGGCTGACATCAATGGTGTAGGATCAGGGCCTAACATTTAGTGCTTTCACATTTAACCCATTTGAAAACATGAACTGGTATAGGGTTTGAGGCAAGCTTACACAGTTTATGCATTTTGCTTTTTGCACTTTTAGATAAGTTATGATAAAGATCAAGGCAGTACTCATACTGATTCTAATCTCATTTGCACTGGTTTTATGCTATTTTAACTTAAATGGTTTTAGTATTATTGCTTGTGATTTACACTAGTCTGACAGAAATTCTGTTTAAGCATATATATTTTATCTTTCAGGATGTTCTTCCTTCCTGTGACAAACATATATGCCATATCACATGATTTTGTAAAGTTAGCATTGAAACAGTTTCCTTGCTTGACTGGGCTTTTGAAGGGTTTTGGAAGGTTTATAAACATGAAAAAGGAAATGCAGTTTTACTGAAGATGATATGAGAGTCAGATTCTTTATTATATGACTTATTTTTGCTAATGTATGATTTGTTTGCCTCTGGCTTAGATCCAGGGTGATCGATAAATAAGTGTATATCCTTTAGTCTGTGGACAGCCCCATTGAAGTCACCTATTATTCTCTTTCTTTGAAAAACATTAAGTAAACAAAAAAACCCCAACATAGCTTCATCTGAGAAATTGGCTCTGATTTTCTCCAAAGGGAAATTTAAGACGTTCTGAAATCATTTGGACTACTATAATGCTTAGAGCAAGGGCTTAAATTATTACTTGAATTGGGACCCTTAATTGCTTAACATTTTTTGCTAGACATTTACTTGAATGACTTAATTTATCATTTTAACATTTCATATAAAGGAGAGAATTCTAATGTACTCACCAAACCTTCATTTTCAGATAGTGTACAATGCTGGACTTGAGTTGTATTAGTTTACTTTCCATTGCTGCTATCACTTCTTTTTTTGTTTGTGTTACTTAAATTTATTTCTAGCTGATGTAAAGCAGCTGTTATTTGACATCTGTGACTAAATATTTCCTGAGACTGTCATTTATTTTGATATGGAATTGGGAGACATGGTAGGAAGGTTTGATCTAATCTTTTTAGTCTTACTTTCAGAACAGTGGTTTTCTTGAATAGTATTACTTTTCTCATGAGTATACACTGAATGAAATCCTGGTAATTGTATCTGTTTTTCATTTATTTTCTGACAGATGATTCAAGAGAGCAGGTTTCTTATCGAAACAGCAGACACCATTCATGACAAGATTGTTCAGTGTCAGAAAGCAGGTAAACTTGTATTCTGTAAGTCTATGTTCAATTGGAAAGAGGTGGAAACGTTGCTTAGAGTTCACAACAGGAGAAGCATCTTTTGCCTTTGTCTAAAACAAGCATTATTTTTTTTACACTGGTACATCCATTCTCCTGAAAACTAGAAGACTCTGTGTCAAGGAAAGAACTGAAGAATTCTCTGTAAGAGATGCTTTCTCAACTTACCTTGCCTACTCCAAAGGTGCTTTGAAACTTATACAAATATTTAAATTAGTAAAATGAACTCTTTTTAATGAAAAAGGAGTGGATAAGGTGGGGTGTGTGTAGATGAAACCGGGGCCCTAAACTGAAGTGGTGGTTTTTAAAAAGCACTGCTTCAATTTAGGGCTTATTAAACGCTTGTGTCATATACATGCCCCACTGACGTACCTGCCTCTCCAGCAGAGAGGGGAGGGCGAGCTGCTGGCAGGCGGAGTGGTCCCTGGGCTGCAGGGAGAGGGTAAGGGCTGGTGCTTCCCTCTGCGACAGAGGCGTCCTCCCCCCCTGGGTGGTACCCACCTGCAGGCACGTGGCTCAGGGGGCACTGCAACTGCAGAGGGAAGCCCCGGGCCCCTGTGCAGCTCAGGCAGGCAGGCAGGCTCCAGGGTGGGGAAAAAAATAATCTTGGGTGGAGCCTGCCTTCCCGGGCTTCCTGCAGAGCTGCAGAGCTGCGTGGAGCCTGGTGCTTCACTCCACGACTGTAGGGGCAGGAAGTCATTTAAGGCACATTACACCGCCAAATTTCCTACAGCAGCTAGAATTAATGCACAATGTGCTGCCGAGGAGTGCAGACATCGACACCAATAAAGCAGCGCAAAAACATTTAGCCCGCTTTAAAGTGTTGTGCACACATGCCTCTCATTTTGTATACACACGTTAATGAACACCAAGTTGACTTCACAGACTTGCATCCCACAAGTATAGAGCACAATGGCCAAAAGTCAGTGAAGTACTTAAGTTTATAATATGGGCCAGCATATTTGGCATCTAGCAGGACTTTATCCTCTTTCTTCCTTTATTTCCTTTGTTAAGTCTGCCATGGAGTTTCTCTTTGTAAAACTTGCACCAAGATTAATAGATCAATTTAAATTTGGCTTACTTTGAATGTAGATACCTTTAAAAATGCAATGAAGCTAATTTAGGAAAAAAATTAAATTGCCCTGATGATTGTGACTGTGTGTTATGTAGCGCCGCAGACCCGTCTGCAGCACCACATACCACGCGTTGAAGTGTTCTCTGTGCTGCGAAGTAGCAGCACTGGGTTTTTTTGTTTGACCCTGGGAGGTCCTGGGGTCAAAAAAATGCACACACACACACAAAAAAAAAAGGTGGGGAGGTGCATGCGGGGATAGCTCATGCCACCCAAAACTGGAGTTTGTCCCCCAGGTAAGGCTGCTGGACCCCAGGTAAGGCAGCTGGGGCCAGCAGAGTTGCTGGCCCCAGCGTCCCCTACTGCACCTGGGGAAACCTGCTGCACACTGGAGGGTGTGTGGCACAGGCGTTCCCCAGGGGCAAGTAGCAGCGGCACAAGGTGTCCTGCTGCTTCTTGTCCCTAGGGAAAGAAATATCTATGCTCATGTAGACATGGCCGGTATATCTACATTAGGTGTTACACTGGTGTAATTAGATCAATTTTTAATTGATTTAGTTACAGAATTGTAAACTTTTCTACTGTGGATCCTAACTGAGTGTGTTAGCATTCCCACCCAGAAAGAGGTCTCTTAAGCATTCCTCAATGAAACTGTAAACAGTTGTAAATGCTACTGCCTTTAATAAGCATTTGCAGAATTGTAAACTGCATAAACCAGTCACGCACACCTATTGCACTCTGTAAATAGTGAAATTAATGCTATGCAGTAAATCCTTTAGATTTATCTTCTTTAGAGTGGAAGAATTTTACAAAACATTTTAACAACAACTGCTGACTGTTTGTTAATATAATATTGGTGCAGGATGGTTTTCACTCTTTAACCCCTCCTGCTTGAAATTCTGAGTACTTTGCCCAGGCCTCTCCAGTAGAATTTTATTATAGTGAAGATTGTGGCACTTTTCATCATTACTGTGGCTGACCACCAGAAAGAAGGCTTAGAATTGGTTTCTGCATTATAGTTTAGTTTTGTATTTCATTTGTGTTCTCAACACATATCAGTGTTCATTGATATCTTTAATTCATATGCATTTCATTATTTCTGTACAACAAAATAAGTCTGTGAATGCTTTTGAAGTCTGTGAAAGCTTCTGTCCAAAGGCATGGGACTTGTTTACATACCATCTTTATACAGAATCACTATCTGTGAAGATGCTGCTGATCTGGGACAGCTTGAATGAAGGAGGCTGCAGAAAATAACTATATTGAATATTTTACATTTTCTCCTAAAAACACTCTCACTGAAAATCCTTTACAGCAAAAGCCTGGAGGGGGTGGAGGGGGGGGGGGGAGAGGAATTATGCTATCTTACTTACTAACTCTGCAGCACTCCAGATTTAGACCAGTAGAAATGAGAACCAAGTTGGACACAGCCATTCACAGCCATTTTAAAAGAATTTCATAGATTTCATAGACATTAGGGCTGGAAGGGACCTCGGAAGATCATCGAGTCCAGCCCCCTGCCCCAGGGGCAGGAAGTCAGCTGGGGTCATAGGATCCCAGCAAGTTAAGCATCCAATTTTCTCTTGACGGTGTTCAAAGTATGTGCTTGAACCACTTCCGATGGCAGACCATTCCAGACCTTGGGGGCTTGGACAGTAAAGAAATTCTTCCTTATGTCCAGCCTGAAGCGGTCTTGCAGGAGTTTATAACCATTTGACCTTGTTGTCCTTTGGGGCACTCTGGTGAACAAACGTTCCCCCAGATCCTGGTGGACACCCCTGATAAACTTATAGGTGGCCATCAGATCACCCCTGAGCCTGCGCTTTTCCAGGCTGAAGAGTCCCATAGCTCTCAGGCTGTCATCATAAGGTCTGTTTTCTTGACCTCTGATCATATGCGTGGCTCTTCTCTGGACTCTCTCAAGCTTCTCCACATCCTTTTTGAATTGGGGAGCCCAAAACTGGACGCACCAAGGCCGAGTACAATGGGAGAATGATGTCCTGGGATTTGCTTGAGAAGCATCAATGGATGCAAGCCAGCGTTTTGCTTGCTTTACTAGCTACAGCATCACATTGAAGGCTCATGTTCATCTTGTGGTCAGTCATGACCCCCAAGTCCCTTTCATCTGTAGTACTAGCCAGTGTAGCACTGCTGAGCCTATAAGGTTGCTGCAGGTTTTTCCTCCCAAGGTGGAGACCTTGCATTTTTCAGTGTTAAACACCATCAGGTTCTCTTCCACCCATTTCTTGAGCCTGTCGAGGTCAGCCTGGATCACTGTCCTGTCCTCAGGTGTGGACGCTTTACCCCAAAGTTTGGTATCATCGGCGAACTTGGCCAGTCCACTTCTGACTCCAATGTCCACATCATTAATGAAGATGTTGAACAATATAGGTCCAAGGACAGAGCCTTGAGGGACCCCACTGGTCACAGTGCACCATGACAATTGACTTCCCTCAACCACCACCCTCTGGGTCTGACCACAGAGCCAATTCCCCAGTCAGTGGATCATGGTGGACCCGAGGCCACAGTTGGCCAGTTTTGCCAAGAGGTGATCATGGGATACCAGATTGAAGACTTTTTTAAAGTCAAGATATACAACATCACTCTCCTCTCCCTTGTCCAGGTGATAGGTCATCTGGTCATAAAAGGAAATAAGATTGGTCAAGTAAGACCTACCCACAACAAACCCGTGCTGGCTATCCCTCAGGATGTTGCCATCGGCCAGTCTGTTAAGAATGGCCTCTTTGATAATCTTTTCTAAGACCTTCTGTGGGATAGAGGTCAGGCTGATGGGCCTGTAGTTTGCTGGATCCACTTTCCTCCCTTTCTTGAAGATGGGCACCACGCTGGCCTTCTTCCAGTCTTTGGGCACTTCACCAGAGTGCCAGGAGTTCTTGATGATCCATGCCAGGGGCTGAGCTATGATGCTAGCCAGCTCCTTGAGTACCCTGGGGTGCAGATTGTCAGGGCCGGCTGACTTGAAGGTGTCCAGCCTCTCAAGGTGTTCCTTCACAAGGTCAGCATTGATGGAGGGCAGGGAATCTCCCTCACTAGGGGGAGGAGTCAAAGAATTAATCGGAAATAAATTGAGACATATCAGGTCTGCTCTGGAGTAACATACTGTAACTTTTCTCAGTAGATTCTATTTCTGGAATTAGCAAATATGATATTATGATTGGATTTTGCACTGACCACTGCCATTTGGGATTTGTTTCCCACTCAGAACTTGTCTACAGAAATAATTAAGGACTGTTATAATGCATATATTGAACATAGGACTGATATAACGTGCCAGCAGCAATGTCCTAGCTTTGTCCTCCTTCACTTTGCAACCTCAGCAGTGTTGTTTTTAAAGTAGATTATTTGTGTGTGATTTCCTAGCCATTTAAAAGCAAATTAAAACAAAGAAAAAAAAATCCATCATGTGGCATCAGTATTGACATCTGTATGGATTATCAGTAGTGTCTGACTCTTTATAGTCCCAGTATTTGCCTTTGACTCCCAATTTCCTTTCCCAGCTAATGCCAGTCTTAATACCAGCTTGCTTGTGAAAACCAGCATCAAGGCCATATGTCATAGGCAAAAAAAGCAGCATTCCCATTTTTTAATTGATAAAGCTTAATTAAAAATGCAATTTATTTTAAAAAAAGAATAGTAGTCCAGTTAAGTATGACTGAAATTAATGACTTTTTAAAGGAAGAAATGAAGGAATCTAATGCCATTTTGAAGTTCTATTGCAATTACTGGAGCCAGATGATTTTCAAGTTGCTTGGTGTGAGGCATACTATTGGGATAATCATTCAAATATTGACAGATTTAGAATATTGGATTTACTTAGTTTAAAGGAGGTGTGGTAAAAATTGTGTGACCTGAGTTACTTAAAACTAAGGAACAGGAAAAGTACTGGCATATAAACTGTTGGGAAAATCTGATATTTATTGGTATTGGACTATATCAACATTTTACAAAATGTAGTATGAAACTTCTGGGTTTTCTGCATAGCCTCTTTGGCCATAGAGGGAAGCATTTGTCAGTCTTTTATCAATTGCCCTTCCTGCTAGATGACACCCATTCCAGGCCTTCCTGAGTATTTCCATTTAACTTTTAATCCACCTGATGGCATTCTGTGTGGCTATTTTGTCATTTCTGGTGAAGTGTTTATTTGAATGCAACAGAGCTCAAGTTCATGAATGCCATGCCACCAAAATCAGGAATGTAGGAAAACGCACAGAAAGGCTGACCAGGTAAATTCAACCTGAGCTTCATTTATTCCAGGGGCTTCAGGAATTCTGGGTATTCAGTACTAAGAGAAGTAAAATGTGGTGTCTATAGAGAGGAAATTAACACCAGGTACAAACTAGGGGAATGTAAGCAACCAGGTGCAGCCTGTATATGAAAGTGAATTTATTTTTATATTGTCATTCATCTGCACTTTGAAAGTGTCTTATGATATCAAAATCCATAAGAATCATTGGTTGAGAGGGACTCATTAAGTAGATTTCTCCATCTCTAACTCCCATGTTTCTGTATAGATTTAAACAGTATAGTGTTTTTTTAGACCTGCTGAATTTCCACAGCAGCAATGGATTGTGGATATCTGCCACAGAAAATGTCAGTGAAATCCATTGGAATTTCCTGGCTGAAGGACAGAAATCCTGTGACTAGCAAAATAGAGTTTATTAAATAATTTACCAGTGTGAAGTCCGAGGGTTTTGTTGCATGCCTTCTGACTTCCTGTTAAGATCAATGAGAAAGAAGCTATGCGTCTGAAACCTTGTGAAGATATGAAATTGCCCATCAAAGACATTAAATTGTCTATTGAAGAGGGAGGTAGTGGCGGAAGAGAAAAATTGAGACTGGACTAGGTTCTGCAGCGATTCTACCTGGTATGCTGAATATAGGGTACCCAGTTTGAAGAACATTTAGAATGGTATGACAGTCTTGTACCCATACTGAGTACTTTGTACTCCGTAGTTATGACTGTACACAATAGAACTAAGAAACCAGAATGTCACCCTGAATGTAAAATTTAAAAGGTAAAAGTAGAAGATTGAAACTTAAATAGTGCTATATTGTTTTAGATAGGTGAACAACTTCTTTTCTTGACTAGAAATGTTAAAGAAATAATTTTTGCGCTGAGTCCTTTGCAGGCATAAGATGATCGCTGGGGCAGAGACCTGAAAGAGCAGGAGTATATATAAATAAAAAGAAAATATAGAGACTACCAGATGGAGGAGTTTTGAGGATTTTCAGAAAACTGTCTGTGGGAAAATAAACCACAGTGTAACTGAATCACATTTCAGAAACTAAATTATATACCAATCCATTTTTAAGGAATGGAATTACATGAAGAACTTCATAACCTTGGGGCAAAGGAAGGTCTGAAAGGAAGAAAACTAAGCAAAGCCATTGAAAGTTTTGCATGGAATATAACGGTGCTAAAGGTAAGCAGAAAAGGTACTCCCTTCTCAGCAATAATAATTGGATTTCTACATTTGTTTGCATTTCTATCTAGTTGGAAACGGTTGCAAATATAATGATAGACGTGTGCTAAGAGAAACTATATCAGGATGACAAAAAAGAAACAATTATATTAAGAAATGGAAAATCCAGTGCTGTACTGATGATTGCATGTTTTTTTCTCAGACAGTATTTCTGCTATATCAGCAGAATTTGTATATGATCAAGAAGTGCAGAATTGCTCAAAATCTGCTGCTACACTAGTAACAATGTTCTCATTATCCCAGTATTAACTGAATAAAAGGCATATTAAAACTTGTTTTTCAGAAACTTTTTACTCTTTTAGAAACCCCAGGTAAGAATTTTTGTATTGTGCATAAAGCAAAAATTAAATCCAGGGACTTAAAATGGTGACTAAGTGGTCAATTACACAGTAGCATGTAAAATCATAATACAGGAGTAAAAGGGCAGGTAAAGCAATGAAGAAAAATAAGTCTAAGCAGGTCGATGGGCAAAGATAGAATGTAAAATCTAGAGATGGTTCCAACACTAAAGGTTTGGTTCGAAATATGATCTTACCCAAAACTTGAGAGTATTTGAAATCAAGTTGTTTGTGGGGAGGGGTATTATCTGACTCAATAAAATAATGCCAAAGATGGTTTTGAAGGATACAGTGTTAAAACTATAGAAGACTTGTCTATCTCTGAGTGTCACGAAAAGGGAGATTGAAATCATTGGAAAAGCAAAGAATTGTATGAAGACTAGACCTGCTAAAATCCCCATGTCCTTTGAATAGTGGAAATCTTAGTCATACGTGTGTTCAGCAACTTACTTCTTGTAAAACAGTATTATTTATTTCTGGTAGCATCTAGTAGAGCACTGTCAGCATTTCTCAAAAAGAGAAGGATCATCCCTCAGCATTAGACACAGATATTTTAAAGATGAGCAGATGTGGGTTATATACAGCATATGAATGGGATAGGTGTTGGCTCTATTTTGGTAATATAAAATGATGTTAACATAATGTTTTGTTTTAATGAGTTTTATAAATTATTCCCAATTGTTTCTCATACTTGGGAGCTAGGAACAAGGACCCATTTGAAGCTGAACAAGAGATGAAGGAAGATCTGGTGGTTGGTGCCATAGCTTGAGACTGAGGAATTCTGGGTTCAGTTCTCTGTCCTACTAGAGCCCCCTTGTATGGCTTTGGATAAGTCAGTCTCTCCATACCATAGTTCTCCATAGGTAAAATGAGCAAATAGTGTTTACCCACCTCATGGGTGGAGGAAGGATTGCTGTAAGGATTGCAGGGCACTGCAAGGATTGTGGGGCACTGCAGCACTTTGAGATATCTAAGTACCAAAGATGGACAGTTAAGCTACCACAGAATTGTTAAGGGGTGAATGAAAATAAATCTTTTCTTTCTTCTTCTCCAGACAGAGCAGTCCTGTCTAGGTGATTTCATCCACTTACTTGCTTTAATTACATTTTCTGTATTGGCAACTTACAATTTGAGACATAGTGATGGTAGATGAAATTCCCAAGAGTGGACATGATAAAAGAGGAGAGGGTCAAAAAAGGAAACCCGTGGAATCACAGGACACAGGAAGGAAGGACCTGCTATTTTCCATTTTCTGAACCAAGCATTCAGATAAATCCTTACTCCACATCCCCTTTCCTTGTCTTGTTCCCCATGGACCACACTAATCTTTGAATTCCCCCAGTCCTTCACAGATGTTTCCTTTATCCGTTTCTGTTTAAATGGGGCATCATATTTAGAGGCTTCTCTGAGATTTTCAAATGCCACTTTGTTACCCAAATTCCTAGAACTTTGACCTGAAATCCCAAAGCCACAAGTAGCATTTTATGAAAGATTTATCATTAGAGATACAAGTGAGTGGGTACCTGAAGAGTGTTGGTCAAAATTACAGTAAGTGGCATGCTTTGATCCATTGTAGTGTGTGTGTGTGTGTGTGTGTGTGTGTGTGTGCGTGTGTGCGTGTGCACGCGCACACACTTTCTTAAGACAGAAGGAAGTCATAGGAAAACAGAGTTTGGGAAATTAGAAAGTGGAGAGAGGTCATTTGTGTTAGCAAGGGCAAGAGTAGAGCTGGATGATGGGTAAAGTTTATTATGCACACTGATCAGCCATAAAAGAGATGGAAAGTGGGTAATGGTATCATCATAAGTTCTGTTAATAGGATCTCCATGAAATTAAAAGGCAACAGATTTGTAACGTTTGGAAAGAAATGACTTTTTACACATTGACTAACTGCAGTTAAGAACTTAAGTGTGTTTTAAAAAAAGGTATAATTAATAAGAATACCTTCAGTTATATTGGAATAAAAAGCCAATAGAGGATATCAATCTTATGGTTCAGAGCCTGAGCCAGCTGTAGGCTGTGCACATTTAAAAAGGCATAGCCTCTCTTTATCCATTATGTTGGTTTTACACGTTCCTCTGAAGCAGCTTGTGTGGGTCACCAACTGAGACAGAACACTTGACTAAATGTAGCACTGTTTGGATCCGCTTTTTAAAGTGAGTTACTAAAGTGAAATACTAAAGGTAATTTTAAAGTGAATCACTTTTTAAAGTTAATTATTTAAGACATGAGGTTTATTTGTAAAGATCAACAAAATAATTTAATCCAGGTTATGAATTTATCGACATTCCACATTTAAAAATCAGTACTAGTTTTTCATTTTCAAAGGGGCAAAATATACAGACAAATTTTGAAATGGATTTAAACCATGAACCATGTTGTTTTACCTGTGGATTAGTATCTGGTGGTGTAAATTATTCTGAAACACCTTTTTATTCTGAATTAAGTCAAATTCAGCGCTGAAGGCTGTAGCACTGATGTGGTTATTTTCATTACTGTATCAGTCAGATGTAAAACTCCAGACAGTCAATTATCATTTTGATTTTTTTTTCCTAGAGAGAACTATAAATCGGTGACCCTGTAAATAACAAACCTATTCACTCATTACAGCTTGTACCTTCTGTTCAGTACTGACTCATTCCTTTGTGCCTCCATGAAAGCATCATTAGAAGGTCTATTTAGAAAAAGAGACCAGAAACCCTCCCACACCCCAATTGGCACTCTCATTCCATCTGTCTATTCTTACTGGTGTTCCCTAAAAATATGTTCTGTTAGATGCATATATAATCACTTAAGAATAAAAAGTACTGTCCAGTATTTAGCAAAGAATGTTAGCTACTTTGAACTAGATTATGCAAAGAATGCATGGTACCATATGTATGACAGGATGCTTCCTTGTATTTATTTGTTAGGAGCAATGATATCAAGCAGTAATAGTCTGATTTGCCTATGAGTTTGCCAAGGGCAGTAGAGGGTTGTTTTTGGGTATGTCAGATGATTAATAGTCTTTTCCTAGACTACTGAAGTGAAGGACTATTTAATTAAAACATTTGCAAATAAATATTCATTGCAGTAGGTAAGCTTTGAATACAAATATGGGATAGAATAAGAAAATCAACCTTGGCAAAATCACTGAAAAGGTTACAGAGTTTAAGATTAAAGCATATCTTTTAAAAATTACTGCTCTGTGAATTCCTCTTGTTTAAAAAATGCCCAGGTGTACTTCTTAGAGGTATTTAATAAGAATGAACCAAAATAATATGTCATTTTCTTTCTTACTTTATATAAACTTATTGCATATTAATAATACCCTGTAGAAGGAGGAACTGTTTTGACATAACATAGAACTGTTTGTGGAAATAGGCTATAGAGCCCAGTGGCAGTCTAATGAGCAGAGATAATGAGGTATGCATATTGTTGTTTGGTTCCACGTTATGCAAAGTAATGAAAGATGAATTATAGGATAGTGGGCATATATGCACCTGGCAAACTGGGGTAAAATGATCTGCTTGCTGTAGAACAGGGCAGATTATTATGAGTCCTGAATTCTAATCCAGTCTTCACTCTGGCCTTGTACAGACATTCATATTCTTTTGGGAGACTCACTGCTCTCCCA